>NC_079428.1:6611484-6736484 GCF_026213295.1 Gadus chalcogrammus | reverse complement strand
CAAATGAGGATCGGGTCCAAGGCGGTCTTATTTCTGCTTTCATCCTGGGTTCTTGTGAGGTAACGCCAGACGGCAATAACACAAGGCTGGGTGGAGGATTTCTTAAAAAAGCAGAAATGTGTGTGTGTGTGTGTGTGTATGTGTGTGTGTGTGTGTGTGTGTGTGTGTGTGTGTGTGTGTGTGTGTGTGTGTGTGTGTGTGTGTGTGTGTGTGTGTGTGTGTGTGTGTGTGTGTGTGTGTGTGTGTGTGCGCGCGTGTGCGCATTAGACATGAATATATACCGTCCATCCCTCAGTTCCTCATGGTCTGTTGGGAAAACAAAAAAAGTATTTGCAACCTTCAAACACACGCACAACCGCTTCCATCCACGTCCCCCTCCCCCCCACAAACTTCTTATTACTCTCTTTCATCTTCTTCCTTCCTTTCCTCTCTGTGCGTTACATTATGTGTGTGTGTGTCTGTATGCGTAATAACACCATCAGCTGTTGCACACATAGAGGTAGCACACACAATGGCACAGAGATGCTTGGGTGATGTGCCACACACACACACACAGACACATTGATCCGACAGTCAGTAATTTGTCGTGGTTCTGTGTGGGTGTGTGTGTGTGTGTACGCGCATTTGGTGTGATGGAGACAGAGAGAAGGGATTAATGCTGATATGAGAATCATAGGAGGCTCAGTCGTTATTAAGGCTTTCGGACGCTGGGTCTTCACATTTGTTACCTGGAGAGAGAGTGTGTGTGTGTGTGTGTGTGTGTGTGTGTGTGTGTGTGTGTGTGTGTGTGTGTGTGTGTGTGTGTGTGTGTGTGTGTGTGTGTGTGTGTGTGTGTGTGTGTGTGTGTGTGTGTGTGTGTGTTTGTTTGTTTGCATGTCAATACAGAGTTGTGAATGACAATACACAATACTTTGATTCACCACAAGCATGCTTGCTAGAAATATAGCTAGCTATTTCGGTTTTACCTGCCAACGACTGCAGCCCAGAGGCCCGCATAAGAGGGTTTCACCTGGTTACACGGCGGACAAGAGAGTTACAGTGATCCATGACTGGTCGAAGGTCCAGCCGCCTTAGGGCGGTCTGCTGTGAGAGCATTGTTTCAGTATTTTACTTTTATGAGTCATTTAGTGCTAACAGAGGCTTTCACGATGTGTAACTCTATCATTAATCTGCCTATGCTGGAGCTGCAAGATTTCTGTCGCTTTGTGTGTGTGTATCTTTGTGTGTATGTGTGTGTATGTGTGTGTGTGTGTGTGTGTGTGTCAGAGTTTGTATCTGAGTGTGTGTTTGTAGTGAGTGATGAGTCATTAAAGTGGCGCAGTGTGATTAAATTACCCCCACACCAGCACAGCACTACCTTGTCTCTCTCTCTCTCTCTCTCTCTCTCTCTCTCTCTCTCTCTCTCTCTCTCTCTCTCTCTCTCTCTCTCTCTCTCTCTCTCTCTCTCTCTCCATTGTGCTTGCCCCTCCTTGTCCCTCCTCTCAGCATCTTTTTCTCTATCCTCCACCCCCCCTTTCCTTCTCAACCCTTTCTCCGTTTTTGCTGAATCTCCTCATCTCCCAGGAGTCTTCGACAGTGCTGTGATCTCTGTAAAAAGCTCAAGCACTGATACAAAATGGCTACATCCTTTCTTTTGTTGTTTGTGCTTGTGTTTGTGTGTGCGTGTGTGTGAGTGTAAATGTAAATGGACTGCATTATATAGCGCTTTTTCTAACCATTGGCCAGACAAAACGCTTTACAATATTGCCTCACATTCACCATTCACGCGCACATTCAAACACCGACGGCGGAGTCAACCATGCAAGGCGACAGCCAGCTCGTCGGGAGCTAACAGTCAGGGTTAGGTGCCTTGCTCAAGGACACCTCGACACTCAGCTAGGAGGAGCCGGGGAACGAACCAACAACCTAGGTTACCAGCCAACCCGCTCTACCACCTGAGCTACTGCCGCGTGTGTGTGTGTGTATGATGTGTAGGTGTACTCTTGCCTGGTGTGCGTGTATTTGTGTTTCATGGATCTCGGTGGCTTTTATCTCTATCACTTAGGTTTACATAATACGAGTCAGCATGAGCGCAAGTGGTGCTTGCTTGCGCGAGAGCGTTTGTGTGTGCGCGATGGCTGTGCTGTCGGCGATTTGTGTGTGTGATTACCGGGCTCGCAGAGGGCGGTTGTGCCATGCTGCTCTTCGTCATCGCCTTGTCAACGGGGAGAGAGAGTCAGGCACAGCCTGAACTCTGGCTCTGGCTATATTTAACTTTTTACACTGTTCCTCCCAATGTTTGGTGGCCACAATACGGTGCTGGGTGAAATACTGCTACGTCATGCCGAGGCTCAAACAGAAAACAAATATTCACTTCGTCCTGACAAGGACAAACCCCAGCTGTCATGTTTTGTTCTGAAATAAACGCAAGAAGTACAACCAGCAAGGCTCTTTCTCTCCTCCAGTGCATTTTCCCCTTTGTTATTACCTGATGCTCTGGCTTGCATAGCTATCGTAATAAAAGCGAAAGGTCATCCACTCAGCGGAGCGTGCGTGGTTGATGGCTGGAGGGGGGATCGTTTGAGTCAGACTGATTGGACTCTGGGGCTGGGTGAGGCTGCACACCTGTGGTGCGTAGAGCAATCAATGCACACAGGGTAAACCAACCAATCAACTCCCACGCAGTCCAGAGAGCTGTGTCGTACCGCTACTGAACATCCGCCCGACAATTCTACCAACTCTGAAATAAACCGGTTTGCTCAGCATCAACCTGTGTTGCCGTCGTCGCCGGAGCCAATAAAGCACCTAGGTTGCGTGTAGCGGACACACATAGGTGGTGTGGGGCAGGGAGAACGGCTAGACACTCGTTTTGAAAAGATTAATATACACATTACTGTTTTTTACTTTTGCAGTCGTTTTTGTACACTCATGAATGAATTACTAGTCTCTCCAAGCCCTACTTCACCAGTAGAACATTTAAAGTGTTTTGCCAATAAGAGATGGTATATATATTACGACATCACACTTTTATGCTGATAGATGTCATTGAGGCCAAGCAGGCAGAACCAAAGCGCTGCCAGAATGTAAGCATTTGTCGCTGGCCCACGGAGAGTTCCGGTCCAACTTACCGTCTGTTCGCCGCCAATGAGATTAACGCAGTGTGAATAATAGCCACATCATTACAACAACAACCAATTACAAACACGGCGGGCAAAACGGACACATCTCGTCCCTCAGCGGTGCCAAATGTTTCATTAGCCACAAAACGATGGCGGCTAGCGGTTCATCTGGCCAGCGGTTGGTCCGTTTTGAATAGGCGGTGACCATGTGAGCGTGTAGGGGAGGTGATGGGTGGCGGATTGGTGTGGTGGTGTGTGGGGAGAGGAAGGGGCGAGATGCAAAGCAGTTTGCCCGTTCGGCACCATCTCCGTTGGCTTTGTGGACTTGATGGGCGCCTCAGTTTTGTAGGGAGGGAGGATGGTGTGTTGGATGGTTTGACCGAGCGTGTGTGTGACGGAGGGGCTCTGGTCAGCAGTAAGACAGTTCGCTGACCGA
The DNA here is from genome assembly GCF_026213295.1 of Gadus chalcogrammus. Taxonomy (NCBI): domain Eukaryota; kingdom Metazoa; phylum Chordata; class Actinopteri; order Gadiformes; family Gadidae; genus Gadus; species Gadus chalcogrammus. Next base: position 6,732,950 of record NC_079428.1, on the reverse strand, counting down.
AGCAAGTATCCCTTTTTTGCACTCATCCTTCTCCCACCTCGTCAAGAGTCATCTCTCTCCTCGACATGTCTTATGTAATACACATGGTACATGCACGTGTTGAGGGTGTGGCGATTCCGTGCGCGGGTTTGCAGGCACGCACGTGTGTGATTGTGCACGTGCGCCCCTGTGTGCCTTTAAAGAAAGTGACAAGATGGAACGTCAACAGGGAATGTATGCAGTACCTGAATGAAAACAGACCAGCTCTGACCTTTTTGGACCAGGGTGGGGCATCATACTGCTGACCTATCAGATGACTCCCTGCAATCTGTGTGTGTGTGTGTGTGTGTGTGTGTGTGTGTGTGTGTGTGTGTGTGTGTGTGTGTGTGTGTGTGTGTGTGTGTGTGTGTGTGTGTGTGTGTGTGTGTGTGTGTGTGTGTGTGTGTGTGTGTGTTGATTTCTGCACTCCTCACTGCACCATTGTGGATCAGAGGGGAAGCTGAGACGACACATCTGAGACAGTGAATCACTTGACCTACAACACACACACACACACACACACACACACACACACACACACACACACACACACACACACACACACACACACACACACACACACACACACACACACACACACACACACACACACACACACACACACATACACACACACACACACACACACGTATACATACACAGCGAACATCACACACGGATGCACATCATATTAAAGGTGACTAAGAGGGATTCAATAAATGCATTTACCTTCTATTGTAACCCCAATACAGACGTGAATTACGTGCAAACCAAAAAAATTAAGACGCTAAACTTTATAGTTCATGTAGTTCATATTTGGCTATTAGTAAACCTGCATCCATCTCTGTGTTTTTTTTTTACTGCTGTTATCTAACTTGCATCTCCCTTCAACTTGGCTCTCTCATTTTCCCCCTCTTTTCTGTGTTTCCATTCCTCTCGCCCATCCCTCTCTTTCTACTGAATAATGGATGGCCAGTAAACGCAGAGAAGGCTTCCCTCTGTCTTCTCCGGTGGCACCTTGAAGACCACCTCCCAAGCCCGCTCCCCAGCACGCATTGCAACACACATTGTACATACAATGTATGTTGATGGGAAATGCATAAACATGCTCATCAATAAAGCACACATGCACACAAACACACACGATCACACACACAATCACACACACACACACACACACACACACACACACACACACACACACACACACACACACACACACACACACACACACACACACACACACACACACACACACACACACACACACATGTTCGGAAACAGGTAAATCTTATCGGGATTATAGTGCAACTGCTGAGTTCAGGGTATGCTCCATTGATTTGTGTGTGTGTGCGTGTATGTGTACATGTGTGTTTGTGTTATCGGATTTTGCCTCTCCATCGACGTGTCAGTGATCCCTTTGCGTGTCCATCATGTGCAAAACTGCATACGTCTTTGTTTTTGTACATGTGTGTCTCTCTGCACGTGTGTGTGTGCATGCATCCATGTACACTTGCTGGTGGGCTTCTTATGTGTGTGTGTGTGTGTGTGTGTGTGCACGTTTGTGCGTGGATTCGCTTGTGCGTGTGTGCATGCCTGTGTGTTTGTATGTCCGTGCATGCACGTGTGTGTGTGTGTGTGTGTGTGTGTGTGTGTGTGTGTGTGTGTGTGTGTGTGTTGGACACACACTCAGTTGGGTTCAGTCTTAGATTTCCAAGCGGGTCGATGCGGTCCGGACACGTGCAGGGTGAACATTGAGCCGTCGGGTCTATTTTTAAGCTTCCTGCCTGTAGACCAGTGGAATGTGTTGTGGGTCCTCCCAGAATGCTGTGCTGCCGCTGTGTATTCCGCTCTACGTTTTCACCCATCTAAGTCAGTCCATTGGACAGCAGCCCGAAACCATCCCACAGACTGCTGCATCATGCCATGCCACAGCAGAGGTCACCACAGCGCTTTCCACCTGTCTCTGCTCACCTATACTCAGTTTCGCCTGAAAGAGGCTCAAGCAAAGCTGGTGTATTCCACGACTCGTTTCCCGCCCTGCCAGTGGTGGTATTGCTGGAGGCATATATACCGAGACCACCATGGCATTACTGACTAGTGTATTCATTGTTTGTATCTGCTGGACAGAGACGTCGTCCTCCTAATGTAGGGTGGGTCTGTACTCCTCTATGAAATTGTAATGAAGCCCTCGAAGAGATGTGTCAAGGTGACCTTCGCTAATGTGTGTGTGTGTGTGGGTGTGTTTGTGTGTGTGTGTGTTTGTGTGTGTGTGTGTGTGTACGTGTGTGTGCGTGCTCATGTTTAACATGCTTAACATGTGTACATTCTGGCATTCTTCCTCGTGGCCTGACTGTTCAGTGGTCGGCCTTTCCTTTATTTTGGTCCACCGATAAAGAACAGGAAATCAATGCGAAACATAAACTAACTGTATTGGATAAAACATCCCACTGGAGTTATGAGTTTACAGTACATTTTGTATTACATAATATAGATTTAATATAGATGGTACAGGTATAGGTAAGACATCCCTGAGCAAGATGCCTCACCCATAACCATTATTAATCTAACTAAATATGATATAGTCATAAGAGGGACATTTATTAAAATAAAAGAAGTGCTTTACAAATAAGATGTGTCATTGTTCAGTATAACATTATAACTGTGGAAGTCTCTCTGTCTCAAACACACACACACACACACACACACTTATGCACATACACACACGCGCGTGTGCAGCCACAGACAGACACACACACACACACACACACACAGTTGTACCGTGTCCACTTCAACTGTAAGTATTCTCTTATCTGCATAGAACTTCCAAGCCCTCCCAAGACAGCCAGTTCACATCACCAAGAAACAGTACATACAAGGTAAGACAAACACACACGCACGCACACCTGCACGTACACCTACACGTCACACACACACACACACACACACACACACACACACACACACACACACACACACACACACACACACACACACACACACACGCACATTGTAGTATGTATTAAGGGTTTATAACTGCAGATATCAGACTAAAACAAAGTATTTTGAATTCAGGGAGATAAACAAGCTTATATAATTTGAGCCACATGCTCCCATTCATGTCCCCTAATGATCCTCTAGTGGGCTCCTGGTTCGATAACAATGAGAATCATTTCCAAACTCTGGCAGTATTTACCACCGGCGACTAATGCTACTCTGATACCTCATAACATCTGTGTTTTGGGTTGTTTGGTTGTTGTTTTTTTAATTTTTAGCTGGCTACTCAAGATGCATTGTCAAGTGAAATTTAATTGAGTATGTGCAAGCATGCATATTGCCATAGCCTTAAGCCATATTGTCGCCATAGTGACATAAGATGTTGACTTTTCAGCACCTAATTCCCTGTTCTGCCATCCGTTGCAGTGCTGTAACTTCAACTCATTTTGATTGGCTGTGTATCCCAGCAAGGTTTTGCCGCCTCCGACCTACTGTTTTCTGTCTCTCAACTTAACAACTCATTAAATTAAATGTCAAACCTCTCTTGCTCTCTGTGTGAACATAAATGATCATCATCGACATACATGACAGCAGCTTAAGAAGCATTTCATTCAACATCATTCATCATTATTTTATTTATTTTTCAAATGACAGAAAATTACTAAATCATACACCTGGGTGTCGGCATTGATACGATTTAAACTCAAGGTATTCCCGGTGCAACATTGCAGCATTGTATTGCTCTTTTTGTGTTAAGGTGTCCATCAGGGTTCTCTCTTTGGTCCCCACAGGAAAGGATGCAGAGGTGGTGAAGGTTCATCCTCGAAACATGTTTATTCCCCAGGAGGGGTGGACCTTCCTCGCTGCAGGTATTTTTAGACAGAAAACGAAATGTTGTGTGAAGCCGTCCATCTTTTTTTAAATTGCACTAGATTTCAATCTGATAGAACTAAAAAAAAATTATCCAATTCAACTACATACATAATGTTGCCTATTTGAATTGTTTTTTGTCCATTGATGAATGAGGCACCAGTGACTGAATGAAAAGCACCGCTACCATAATGAATCAAACAGTGTATAACCACAGTGCAAGCAGACTTGATACATTCATAAAAAGAGAATAACAGGCATTCTTTTGTGAAAAAACCCCCCGCTATTGTATGGTCTGTGAGGCTGCGAAGTGGGAGATTTTCAGAACATAAAGACTGAGACGGACTGTGGAAGTCAGCATGAAAATCAATGTAATCTCAAATTCAGCCAGGGAATGTGTGTGTTGAGGGGGGGGGGGAAATGTGCAACAATATGTCGATATGTAATCAAAGAATAACTTCAGGGCTCAGAGACCCCTCAACTTGCCGCAAAACAACGTGAGAAGTAAAGCATACGCTACTACAAACACAACGACTTAAAAGTACAACCTTTCGCAAATAGCTTCCTTTTAAAAACACAGATCCACCGTCACCCAGCCTGTGTGGGTTCACTCAGAGGCTGGCTTTGTTTTTGTGTTTACTTTGACATTGCGCAGGACACAGATGGCAATGTTAGATCACCGTAAGGCGAAGGGAGGAGGTGGGGGGGGGATGCCAACTTGGAGCTGTGTGGGCGGCCAGTCGCTGCTTGGCCCTCTGAATGGAATAGGGCTGTGGTGGGGCCTGTCAGAGGAGGGAGAACTAGGGGCTGTTTATGTGGTGGTGGCGGTGGTGGTGGTGGTGTCGTGGCGGTGGAGGTGGTGGTGTCAGGGGAGGAGGCTGGGGGTGGCTGTCTGACAGACAGAGTTTGGAGAGGGGGGGGGCTATGGTGCGACGGTTGTGGTTGGTGGGAGGGGGGGGGGCTTACATAACCGCACTGATATCTAGGGGTTAGAACAAGGACACCAAGATTTATCCCTTAGACCTGTCCAGACACCGGGGTCAATTCGACACACACACACACACACACACACACACACACACACACACACCACACACACACACACACACACACACACACACACACACACACACACACACACACACTTAGGAATCACACGCACTAATTACCACACGCTTAGAGACCTGGTTGCCGTAGAAACCGACTCTCCTGGCATTGCCCCACCCACCTTTACCCCAGACGTCCTCTGATGTCCTTGCCAACAGGAGCAACTGCTGTGCAGGGGTGTGTGTGTGTGTGTGTGTGTGTGTGTGTGTGTGTGTGTGTGTGTGTGTGTGTGTGTGTGTGTGTGTGTGTGTGTGTGTGTGTGTGTGTGTGTGTGTGTGTGTGTGTGTGTGTGTGTGTGTGGTTGGGTGGGCTTGTATGGGAAAGGAAGATAAACAAAAGGCCTCTGCTTTATCACTTCAGTCCGTCCCGAAGTTCAAACGCGGTAGCCTGTCAGAAGTTGTTTATTGCTGATACCGAACACTACTGCTTAGTGTGTGGTTGAACTTGCGTGTGTGTGTGTGTGTGTGTGTGCGTGCTCGTGTGCATGTGTCTGTCTATCTGTCTCCTAAGCTTCGCTGTGCCCTGCTGAGATAGCTCTGCATGTTTGTGTGTCTGGCAGACACAGCGGAGGCCTGCCAGACACACAGCCAGACAGCCTCTCAGTCAGAAAAACAACTCTGTCAGGGCCTGTTGAGCACACTCACACTCCTGGAGCGGGTTGCATAAGAGTGACTCCTGTGTTTTTTAAGAGCCCCGCACGCCGTAGCATTACGAGGCAGTTCAATTTCTCTGAAGTGACAACAAGGGCAGTTGCTCACTAATTGCATCTGAAGGTCTAGAAGATACTCACTGCTCTGAACAAATCCCGACATCCACACGAACCGTGCTGCAAGCCAAAGTCATTCAGCTAAACATTATATTGCACGAGAAAAATAATCCATTATCATTTTAAAGCTTTTTCTTAATTCAGAATTGAGCTAAATCATCATGGAGTCGTCCATCAATTAGCTGGAGGTCTCTGTCTCGGTTATTACTTCAGTCAATTCATTAGATTGCCACATCTCCCAAGATGCTCTCTTGTAGGGGCGTCTGGGGAGCCGACCGGATCAGGTGCTTCTAGGAAACGCTAACTACACAACCAGCCGAAAGACTCTGTCTGCAGGCTGGCTCTTTATTTACCATTTCCTGGAAGCACCTCCTGGACCAACCGAAGACAATTCAGTGTTTCAGTGGCCATACCTTAATCCCTTACCTCGTCTGAACTGGCTGTGTGCGTTTTAACTGGATTTGTGTGTTAGGTATAAAGGTCTGACGTCATGTATCATATGTATGAAGGAGTGGTCGTGATATTGTGGTGCACATGCACATAGTCCAAACGATACTGATGTTAATATCATGAATTCATTTTACGAGATTGTCCTTTCTTTTGTTTGTATACCATTCATTATGTGTTTATTATTTGTAACATTTTCTTCGTATGCCTTAATGAGTGTGCATTGTTTAGTTTGTTTCCTTTTCCACGCCCATCGTTTAGTATGAAAAAAATGTAGTCAGTGTACATATATGGTATATGTGACATTGCTACTGAAGATAAACTTTGCTGAACACTAATAGAGGACTATTTCCATAGGTCATTATTGCCCACGCACACACAAATGAATGACCATGCAAGCAATGCAAATGACCTTGATCTAAAATTACGCCGAAACCATACGGGTATGAAAATAAATGCTAAGGTGTGGCGGCTCAAGACTTCTAGATGACTAAAGATATTGGATTGGTTTTGATTCATTAGGTGAAGGGCCCAACATAAACAGCTTTTGGAAGTAAAAAATGGTTAGGACGATTGCTTGAGAGTGAGGTACGAATATAGCTTCAAAACACAACAGTTTTCATGTGCATATCCCACATTTACCCCTTTCACACACTGACCTATTCACTTTGTCACCGTGGCCTTTTGTAGGGTCTCAGGTTTTACACACAGACTGCCAATCCGTGCCCCCCCTCCCTCTGCATGCTCTTGTGCATGATCCCTGATTTCACCCAATCTGTATCGACTTTGATCAGCAAAGTAGAACATACAGCAGTTAAGATTGGGTTACTTCACCTCTATTATTTTCATCAGTGTTTAGTTTCACTTTCACTTTCACTGACAGATTGATGTGTTCAGATCTCACCGTATATACCTCTCAGCCATCTGTGGTGTAACAGTACTGCACCACTCCTGGCTGCTACCCGGGTGAAACTTGGTCATGATATTGCTGATGGGTAAAGCATATCAGCAGTGACGATAACATCACTTCTGTGCTAATATTATTGACCATGGGTCTATCTTTAGACCGGCACAGGTTATTCCTGCATGGATCAATAACAGGATTCTTGGTGTTGTTTTTAAAACGAACACAATCTCTGAGGCCCCGTTGAGAATAGACGTGCATGGGATCACACACACACACACACACACACACACACACACACACACACACACACACACACACACACACACACACACACACACACACACACACACACACACACACACACACACACACACACACACACACACACATCCATGCCATGGCAGAACACATCCATGCAGACATAGTGCTTCAGAGCACAATTCAATGCATTCTTGCACACATACATTACATGTGTGCAAGAATGTTTCTCTCTCCCTCCCTCTTGTCCCGTGACTTTGAAGTTTTCTGCAGCTGTCTGGTTGTCGTGGCCCAGGTTAAACTCCTCCAGGTGTCTCCTCCTGTGTTTAACCGCATGTTTAAACCCTGCCGGCGCCGAAGTTTGATGTGTAAGCGCTGCCAGGTGGAGCGCCATTGTGTGTGTGTCTGTGTTTGTGTGTGTGTCTGTGTGTGTGTCTGTGTTTGTGTGTGTGTGTGTGTGTGTGTTTGTGTTTCAGTGTGTGTGTGTGTGTGTGCATAACATTGCCTCATGGCTTTGATTCTGATGACTGCAGTTTCCCTGCGGGCATTTCTTGTTGTACAAGAATTCTTACTATAGTTGCTCACATTCTTACAACAGTAGCTCACATACAGCTGACTCCCAACCGCCTTCATGTACAGAGCATAGCTTAAGCCATTCTGTCATACACTCTGAGCAGCTAAGAATGATCGTCTCTGAGTAGATTCCTCAGCACTAGGACGGCTCTCTTGTTAAGAGATAAAGACGTTAATCGATGTAGTCCGACAGAGGATAGTCTGTCCTAGACGTTGTCGTACCTCTGGCCTCACCTTGAGGCAGCTCTTAAATCTGGTTATCCAGTTCATCCTGTGCTCTGATCGCCTTCGTTTAACATCGTCAGAGGCCATTTAGTCTGCTAAGTCCTTGATCAATAATATTTATAAGCGAGTGTCGTGTATATGTGTGTTTGTGTCTTTGTGTGTGTGTGTGTGTGTGTGTCTGTGTCTGTGAGTGTGTGTGTGTGCGTGTGTGTGTCTGTTTCTATGTGTGTGTGTGTGTGTTTGTGTGTGTGTCTGTGTGTGTGTGTGTGTGTGTGTGTGTGTGTGTGTGTGTGTGTGTGTGTGTGTGGGTGTATGTGTATGTGTTAGACTTCTGCCAGGTCGAGCTGCGACTGCTTGCCCATCTCTCCGGTGACCCCGAGCTCCTGAGAGTCTTCAGCCACGCCCACTCTGACGTCTTCACCATGCTGGCCTCGCGCTGGTGGGTGGGACACACGTGCACACACACGCATTCACACACACATACACACACACACACACACGCACACTCACAAACACACACATACACACACACAGAAGACATTGACTCTCATACCTTACACAGAATTCATTGACCTCCCCACACACACGTACGCACGCACTCAAGCACGCACACGCACAGTAAACATGGACGCCCACAGAAAACATGGCATTCACACAATAACATACACACACACATAAATACACACATAAACAAACACACTTATATTAGCACATTCTCGTACATACCGATAGACGTTTGACTAATGTAGATGTACGGTCGGTCACACAGGGGCACATGGAGCCAGCAGAGTAGAGAATAGTGATGCACTGTCGGGGACACGTCCACACAGCTTCTTATTTTGATGTGCTTTGACCTCCATTCTCTTTCAGTCTCTCTCTTTCTTTCTCTATCTCGCTGTCCCTCATTCTGCATTACTAAATTGCTGGACTGCCACCTCAAATGCTTCAAAATCCTAGCAATCCTGTTGCCATGACTACCATTACAGGACAGCCCGGCTATTCATCTTGAAGATAACATTACTGTCTGCCACTGTCTATCCTGTATTTCTCTCTCTCTCTCTCTCTCTCTCTCTCTCTCTCTCTCTCTCTCTCTCTCTCTCTCTCTCTCTCTCTCTCTCTCTTGCTCTCGCTCTCTCTTTCAAATAAAGCTGCAATTAACTTTGAATGAAAGTGAGGCCAGGTGTCTGATAAGTGACCATGTAATGTGTGTGTGTGTGTGTGTTTTATTCGCTCTCTTGTTCATTCCATGCTCTATTACTATGCTTACTACTTTCAAGGTCAATTACCTCCTTTTGTCTCTTTCTTCAATTATTCCAGTGTCAGATCTCTCTCAGTTCTTCTCTCTGCCATTTCTTCTATTCACCCATGTGTTATCCAACCCTTTCACTCTTCAAGCTCTCCTTTTCTCATCTACTCTCCAACCAGCTCTACTCTTCAACACCAAAACAAACCAAAACAAAGCAGGACAACAAAACATGTTCTGTCCAATAGGGGGCGCCAAGCGCTCTCACCAAGACACACGCCTTCTCCCAGAGTTTGGGCTTATAGAGATTTATCCCCTTCGATGTACAAAAACCCGCCAACCTTCAACAGGATTACCGTGGTATAATTATAAATGTAACAAAAGATGTGGATTTCTCAAAATGACTCATAACAGTTAATCCCCACCCCCAACTGCACAAAGATATACTTGTCAATGAGAGAATCTGGGTATTTTTTCTATAAGAAAACCTTTATTCATTCATAAGACTGTTGCAATGTTAGTGGCATGGACCTTGTCTCTCTGGATCTTAATATGGTATACTAAATTTTAAGTGTTGCTATGTGAGACTGTCACTTGCTATGTGAGACTGTGTGTGAGACAGAGGATGTCCGTGCTCTCATCTAGCCCTTAATGTCTGCCTGTCTATTTGTCTCCCTTTACGGTGCATATTTCATCACATGCCACTACTAATTGACCACATGTGCCTCACTCTCTCTTTCTCATTTACTCTTGGTCATCCTTCGCCCTCATCCATCTCTCTTCTCTCTCTCTCTCTCTCTCTCTCTCTCTCTCTCTCTCTCTCTCTGGTGCTTTTCTGCACTCTCACTCAGAACCGGATATCGTTATGTATCGGTGAATCAACTTTCTCTCTGCTCTCTCTCCCTCTCTCTCTCTCTCTCTCTCTCTCTCTCAGGAAGGGGGTGAGGGAAAGTGAGGTTTCGTCTGAAGAGAGGGAACACGCCAAGCGCATAGTCTACTCTGTCGTGTACGGGGCAGGTTAGGACGCATCTGTACATTCACCAACGCATGCATGCACACACACAAACATGCACGTACACACATGTGGGCACTACCAATGCGCGGTTCAGGTATATGCTCACCTGAATCTGCATATTTCTGTACTGCTCCGGACCACTACTCAAACCGCCATTTTTAAACAGAAGAAAATTACACTGTGTCCCAATTTGTAATTTTTCTAAGGCTAAAACAAAGTTATTAACCATAGTCTTAAGAAAGGCTTTTTCTATAATCATTACTTGCTTTTTTTTAATTTGCCTAACTGGTTGCCAACCTTTTCAACAGGCCTTGCAGCCCTTTATTGGTAGGCTAATACGTTTGGATGAATTGAGCAAAAATGTATTAAATATTTGACTTTTTTGCTTTATTTTATTTAGGTAAACTGCTGACATATTACAACAATAGGTGTAAACCTAGGCTATAACCAAACATGTTTCTTAATCGTAAATAAACAAAATTGAAATGCTCATGTAATGTTAATAAAACAAATAACAACAAGTTCATCTCAACAGATCCTGTAGGATTTTGTCGGACAAGGTACAACGGTATATAGCCCATGCCTACCAAAATAATTGGGCTGGAATGCAAGAAATAGTTGAAAGAAAGAAAGAAAGAAAGAAAGAAGCTGATTGGATCAAGCCCCCCTTCCTACCAGACTGCTACCTTCGGTTTTAGTCTAAATAATTAGGACTGTAACCTGCTGTGAGAGTTGGGTCACGCCGGCCAAATCTGTAGTGTGCAGTCACGGACTTTGGTCAAATGCCACTTCCGCATTTAATTCCTGCGGGTTGATCACACCAGGAGGCGAGATAATGGGCTTATGGACGCAGATAACTGAACAGTTCACGAGGTCTTAATGGCATTATGCTACTGGAGCACAGCTAATCGCTTTAGCCTGTGACGAGGCTACCAGGGTTAGCCTCAATGATATTCCCGCGATAGGAACACAACAAGGGAGAAAAGCTATCCCTGTACCCTATTGTTTCAGAGCAGGGGGATTCTGTGGCAACACAAGGCCTCTCCGTGGTGATATACAGTGCAGTTTGAAGTTCCCTTGACCCACATGGATACCTGGGAAGTCCTGAATCTGTTGTATGGATTCACCCATGGCCCATTTTTTCTCCAACTGGGCCAGTTTGGTCAAGCACCATTAGCTAAATTAGGGGATGGATTCACAGATGACTGGACAGAAAGCCCTTGGTGCTTGCCGTAGTCTGGTGTCTGCTGTGTTGAGCACGCTCCGTTTCGTAGCACTGTGTGTATGTGCTGTTGCCGCCTTCTGCCTTCTGTGCGCCTGCTTGAAAGATGATGTGGGGGACCATTACGTTTTTATGACCCCCACCGCCACAACATTAATGTCTTCAGAGACCCCCTGCGTCATCCAAAAACCACGAAAACCAATGCCAAACAGTTCCGTCATTTTCATGGCTGGAAAAAGAAAAAAAAAAAGCATTTATTATTGATTTTATGATGCGTGGGGGGCTATTTTGTTTATATTTAATCAGACCAAAGCTGTCTCTGACAGTGTGTTAATTAGATAGAAGCTGTGCGCGAAAGCCTGGCGCGGATTATTAGGAGCCGCCGGAACGGACTTGTCTCTTGTCTCTTCCTTGAGATGTTCCACTATCACATCTCCCAAGGAAACGCATGTCTTTAAAGACAATGGCAGAAAAATGGTCTATTAGGCAATGACAGTGAGAGAGAGAGAGAGACAGAGACAGAGAGAGAGAGAGAGAGAGCTGCTGACTGACAGGGAGAGAGAGATTGTGAGGTGAGGGAGGACTCCTAATCAACACAATGAAAGTGAGAGGGGTTACCATGGATACAGAATACTAAATGGAAGCTTTATTCCACGTGACAATCATGAAGATGAGGGGAGATGGGCGAGGAGTCGTGGCCTCACACACACACACACCACACCACACACACACACACACACACACACACACACACACACACACACACACACACACACACACACACACACACACACACACACACACACACACACAGGATGAATAAAAGAATGCCACAGTAAATGTAGATATGACTTATTTTAACAATTCCATGTGCTTGAACGTGGCCTAAGCATGCATCTTCTTATTCAATGTCTCCAGTCTTGCTGAGAAAGTCAATGTTCTGCAGATTAATTCAATATAAGTCTTGGTGATGAAGTCAATGTATCCAGTCTTGATGATGAAGTCAATGTATCTAGGCTTGGTGATGAAGTCAATGTATCTACTGTAGTCCTGGTGATGAAGTCAATGTATCTAGTCTTGGTGGTGAAGTCAATGTATCTAGTCTTGGTGATGAAGTCAATGTATCTACTGTAGTCCTGGTGATGAAGTCAATGTATCTAGTCTTGATGTTGAAGTCAATCTATCTAGTCTTGATGTTTAAGTCAATGTATCTCGTCTTGATGTTGAAGTCAATGTATCTAGTCTTGATGTTGAAGTCAATGTATCTAGTCTTGATGTTGAAGTCAATGTATCTAGTCTTGGTGATGAAGTCAATGTATCTAGTCTTGATGATGAAGTCAATGTATCTAGTCTTGGTGATGAAGTCAGTGTATCTAGTCTTGGACGAAGTGTGAGATGTAACGTGTCGGGTCATTTTTTCCTGGTGAGGCCGGGAACGTCTCTCTGGGATCCTGGGTGTGAGCTCGGAGCAGGCCAGCAGGTTCCAGGACAGCTTCCTCCAGACCTACCGAGAGGTCCAGACCTTCATCCAGACCACCGTCCAGCAGTGCCACCAACAGGGTGAGTGACCATCTCTTGGCTTCATTCAAACACCGCTTTGTCTCATCACACACCCACTACCTTGTATTGGATCATGTTGGGATTTGGGGTTGAAAACTGTGTAAACTGCCCGTGAAAAAGGGATAAATTGGTGGTTAATACTAAATTATGACAGAGAGGTGGATAGATTCAAAACTAACCCAAAAGGTTCAGAATCTCTGCTGCTGTTGTGTTACAAGAGAAAAAAGGAAATGTCATCGTCCCCGTATTTTATAATGTAATTCACACACACACACACACACACACACACACACACACACACACACACACACACACACACACACACACACACACACACACACACACACACACACACACACAACACACACATAACCCTGCAATGCTGAACTTCCACTCAACTCTGAAGCTCCATATTTTAAAAACACATGATGGACTTACAAGCACATCGTTTGATCGGAAAGATGGAGGCGGCCAACACTGCGCTGACCCTGTCCCAGATTCCCATGGGAGCGGTACTTGGAGGAACAAACAGGGAAATGTCTCAGAGGCTTGGAAAGCATTGGTGAGCAGAACTAACTGTGCATGAGCTGAGGGCTAACAGCCACCTCAGAGCTGTTCGTTAGTGTTGTAGCGCCATCGACCCCTCTTGGAAAAACACACACACACACACACACACACACACACACACACACACACACATACAAGGGAATGGGAATGGGGGGGGGGGGGGGGGGGGGGGGGGGGGGTGCAGGATGAGCTGCATCTTGGTGTGAGTGGTGAGTGAGTGAGTGTGTGTGTGTGTGTGTGTGTGTGTGTGTGTGTGTGTGTGTGTGTGTGTGTGTGTGTGTGTGTGTGTGTTTGTGTTAGGACAAGATGTGCAAACGTTAGCAGGGTTGTGATAGGGGTTTTTACCGTCTGGGGTGGCCGAGACGTCGCAAGCCCCATTTGTATTCCGACCAAAACGCCAACGCAGCACAACTGAGACCAGAACACACACACGCACATGCACACACACACACACACACACACACACACACACACACACACACACACACATACACACTCACAGACACACACACACACACACCAATAAATACTGTAGGCTCTGCACTTCAACCCTGCTCTCTTAGGAGACATTGACTTTGTGACAGGCTGAGGAATGGGACGAGTCGTAGGGCGGAGTCTTGGTTTCCCTCTATCACAGCGACTCACCTTCCTGCTGTCATCCTGGCGGGGACACACACACAAACACACACACAACCACACACACACCTTGTGATGTAACACTATTCATTCACATTTGCACACAGATACAAACACACTGATTTGCCCTTTCGGTCTTGGATGATGGTTAGAATCCCATTTGACTGAAAGGCACTTTGATGCAGTTGGCCTATGTCATCCCAAGGACATGGTGAACACACAATGCAATGTCTGCACGGATAGATGGCCATTACACACATTTGGGGAACACACTGTTTCTACGTCACGAAAACTACGTAGAAACAGGGGAAAAGGGGAAATTTGCAGAACTACGTTGTAAGTACGCCTTACCTTTTTAGTCCCTAGCATCACCATAACCTCCACCGAAAAAAACGAAAACCACAACACCACAAAACAAGACAACCACCTGGTGTGTTTCCCTCAATTAAACGGTGCGGACATTCCACGAGCTTTCACCACACAAAAAGACCCCGGCAGTTAAAAACAAAACGCATACATGCATTCCAGGGGCCCAGTCCATGGCCCCCTTACCTTTCCCCTCTGGAAGGGAAAGGCACGGGTTACGTGATGTGTTGGGTCTCCGGTCACAATGTCCATGACACATCCCTGTCAATGAACCCCCCCTGACGCAGGGTCACATTCCCAGTCAGAGGGGTCAAATACCTGGCTGCACTACACACAGACCGCATTGTGTGTGTAGCGAGGAGCTGTGTGCATGTTTCTGTGTACTTTCAAAGTGTTGCCCGGCTGCGTGCTTGGTGTGTAATTGTGATGTGGTGTCCGCATTCGGAAGAACATCATCGTGTGTGTGTGTGTGTGTGTGTGTGTGTATGTGTGTTTGTGCGTGTGTTTGTCTGTGCGTGTATGCATGTGTGTGTGCATGTGTACCAATGGCTTTGCTAAGAGTCAGGGGAACTAAAAAAAGGATTTGGCTCCAAAGCCTGTTCCTTTGTCCTGCCGTTGGAACGCGGGGGATGCAGTGTGTGAGTGAGTGTTTGATGAATGCCCGCTTGTGCGGCCGTGTGTACCATGCCTGCATCACACGTTTGTTGACTGCATGCCAGTGGGTGTGTGTGTGTTGGTCCCCGTGTCAGTGTAAGCCCGACTTTACCATAATCACCTCATATTGCTGTTTCAACATCACCTCTGTTTGCACGCTGCTGGGTTTTATCTTTCTGGAGCCGGAGCTCTCCACCGAAGGGTCGATGAACGACAGAGGATCCCCCTGACCCTAAGCGTGGCTCTTACCTAGGTCGAGATGAAACGAGTGCCGCCCGCCGTAGACAGTCCTTCAGAGCCACGCTGTGCATTTTAAGTCGATATCCCACTTTCTGGAAAATTCACAGAGGAAACAACAAACGACAGAGCGGAAAAGTGAAATGACGAATCACGAGTGATTACATTGACACGAATCCAATGTTCAGCCCTTCTGATTCTGAAATCAATCCCTGAGTGTTTTTGTGAAAAAAAGACTTGAGACGCCATCACTCCTGCACGAGAAAACCACATTGTCAGAAGAGTGATATGATGGTGTCCCCACAGGGTCTAACTGTCATCAGCTCTCCATCAACAGCTGTAACAAGATGCTCCATCCCAGCGCTGCTCCTCCCACACCCCTAACACTCCCCCAGCCCCGGCCATTACCTCCCCACCACGCGTTGGCTGTCTGTCAACACCTGTCTGGCCGACGCACACAGTACTTCCTGCCCAGTAAACCTACGTTTGTTCCACTGTCATCGTTGAATGTTGTTTGTTAAGAGTGTGTGTGTGTGTGTGTGTGTGTGTGTGTGTGTGTGGGTGGAGGGGGGGGGGTTGCTCTGGCTTGATAGGGCTTGACTTCTGAGAGATGATTGGCCCTGTTGAAAATATCCTATCCGGCACAAAAAGTTTGTTGTGAGGGCTGAGGATGTAATATGGTCGCTGCGATGGTGTGTCTTGATTGCTAGTACTATGAACTATCTATCAAAGGGACAATAAACCAGATAAAAACCAAGAGAAGTAAAACAAAAGGCTTGCCACCTCTGAGAAATGTGTTTTTGTTTCCGTCTTCATCCGAACACACGACGTCGTACATTCGCGATCCGTCCTAAAGTCCCCAAAGCTGTGACCCTACTCCGACTCTCCTCGTATAACTTGGAGGGCGCCGCGAACGCTTTCCCCCCGCTCAGTAGGTGTTGGATGTGGCTACTCAGACGTGGCCTGGACGGACCCTAACGACCATAACGCTCCCTCCCACCTGATCGTTTGTGGCTTGGAACCCCAATGTCGGTAGCCAAACACATAGGCAACCCTACCCAAAGATGCCCTCACTGCCCCCACCTGCTCCTCAATCAATAGTCGCTTCGGAATAAAAATCTGCTTGATTACAAAAACATTCAAGTGTTCTGTTTCCCACTGTTGCCTAGGTTACGTGGTGTCCATTATGGGGCGTCGGCGTGCTCTCCCTCTCATCCACTCCGCCGACTGGGGGGTCCGCATGCAGGCGGAGAGACAGGCTGTGAACTTTGTGGTCCAAGGTAGGATTCACTGTATGTCATCTGGGAGCTTGTGTGTGTGTGTGTGTGTGTGTGTGTGTGTGTGTGTGTGTGTGTGTGTGTGTGTGTGTGTGTGTGTGTGTGTGTGTGTGTGTGTGTGTGTGTGTGTGTGTGTGTGTGTGTGTGTGTGTTGGATTTTCTTTGTATTTATACCACGTTAGTCGTTTTAATGTCGATTTTAAATGCTTTTACCCACATTGCTGCTCGAAATTACGTCACAAGAGCAACTTGGGTGGGAGGGGTACAATGCGTCTGGAACGCGGCATTAAATAGCCGGCTTCAAGACCCTTAATGGGGCTCTCGGGGTTCTCGTGTGGAGAGACTGGTCCTGTGCACGGGAATACCCGCGTCCGGAGATTCCTCCAAGGCTCACGCAGCCAAGACTCTTTTTGTTCAGTTAAATAGTAACGTCTTTATGTTGAATAAACGGACCGGAACGTCTGCTGATAGTGGAGAGGCGGCTCACACACAGAGCCGGGTCGCCACACAGTCTGTGTGTGTGTGTATTTTTTTTGAACTGTGTGTGTCTATTTATTTTCTCTGTTGAGGTTCTGCGGCTGACCTTTGTAAAATGGCCATGATCCGGATCTCCTCTCAAGTCTGCTCCTCTAGCTCGCTCTCTGCCAGGTATCCTCCCTTGAAACACAATCAACCAATCTCCCCCCGCTGTCTCTCTCCATATCTCCCTCTCTCTCTTTAATTTCTCCCTCTCCATATCTCTCTCTCTCTCTCTCTCTCTCTCCTTATCTGTCTCTTCCTGACTGTGTCACCATATCCCCCTCTGTTTCTCTCTCTCCCTCTATATCTCTCTCCCTCCTCTCTCTCTTTCTCTGTATCTCCCTCTGTCTGTCACTCTCCATGTCTCCCTCTCTTCTTCCCTTTGTCTCTCTCACTTCCTCTGTCTCTCTCCTTCCCTCTGTCTGTCTACCTCTCGCCTTCTGTTTCTGCTTCCCTCTCTGTTAGTCTGCCTCCATCCCTCTCTCTCTCCCTCTCCCTCCGTATCTCCCTCCCTTTCTCTTTCTCTCAGTTTCTGTATCTCAATCTGTCTCCCTCCCTCCCTCCCTCCCTCTCCCTGTCTCCTTATCTCTCTGAATCATGACACTATTGAAACTACATCTGGTGCAGACACATGCCATCAGCATGTGTCTGCACAGCATCATAAATATATGTTATGATGATGAATATATGAGCGACCGTCCCCAGCCAGTCCCCTCACTGCTGTGCACTAACCCTAACCCTTACCCTACCCCTAACCATAACCCAACCCTTGGTTTTCTATCCCTCTTATTTGTCGTTTAGTCCGATGGCTCTTTACTTTGTCCCCCCCCCCCAGCCCCTCCTTAGACACAACCGACAACAGGAATGCAACCCTGTGTGTGTGTGTGTGTGTGTGTGTGTGTGTGTGTGTGTGTGTGTGTGTGTGTGTGTGTGTGTGTGTGTGTGTGTGTGGTGTGTGTGTGTGTGTGTGTGTGTGTGTGTGTGTGTGTGTGCTTGTGTGTGTGTCCATGCGCCCCTCACTGTCCCTCGTTACCTCCACTTGGTCAGAGTGGTGAAAGGGGCTTTGGAAACCCTGACCAATGTGACAGTGTTATGGAAATCTGCCCCCCTCCCTTTGTTCTACCAGTTGGGGGCGAGGGGTGGGGCGGGGGGGTCAAGCCCACCATGCCAACCATCACCACCACGTAATGTAGTGGTCTCCTGGCTACTGCAGTCATGAGACGGGGGGGGATTAATCAATGCATTAATCTTGATTTATTCATTGCACATGGATAAATCACTACAGGTCATTAACCAACTACATTAACGCATCAATATACGTTTGCCCCTTTTTAACCAATCATGGCCAAGCATTAAGCGATGGGACATTTTCACTCATTTTGTGTTACTTCCTGCTGACCGGTACCAGTGCTGGTACTAGCAACGTGTGCTTGGTTTGGGTTCCTGCAGGCTGATAGCCCAGCTCCACGATGAGCTGCTGTACGAGGTGGAGGACTCCCAGGTGGAGCAGTTTGCAGGTAAACGTCAACGCTATACTAAGCAGGGCCAATACGCCGTTCCAATACAGTGGTTGCACTGAGGTGAGGAATCACGTTTAACAAATGAGTAGATTCAAAAGCAGTGGTGATGGTATGTGGCCACTTACAGTGGTGTTATTTGGATTTGGATTGCTGCATGTTTGCTTTCATGCATGCATGTACCGCGCGTGTGTGTGTGTGTGTGTGTGTGTGTGTGTGTGTGTGTGTGTGCGTGTGCGTGTGCGTGTGTCCTCCAGGCCTTGTGAAAGGTACCATGGAGGCCCTGCAGCACATTGACTCTTTAAGAGTTCATCTCAAGGTGAGCTCTGAGATCCGGTAGTTGAAGACGAATCGCACCCTAGGGACTGACCTGTGGACTTTCAGGCTTTTCTCACTGTGTGTGTGTCTGTCTGTGTGTGTGTGTGTGTGTGTGTGTGTGTGTGTGTGTGTGTGTGTGTGTGTGTGTGTGTGTGTGTGTGTGTGTGTGTGTGTGTGTGTGTGTGTGTGTGTGTGTGTGTGTGTGTGTTTCACAGGTTCCTCTAAAGGTGGCGCTCTCCAGTGGCAAGTCATGGGGATCCATGTCGGAGCTCAGCCTCTGTGCTGCACCTCCTCCCACGCCCCCAGCGTCCACCCCTCCTCCGTAGTGTCCGTCTGTCCTCTCGCTCCTCTTTCTTTCTTTCTGTCTTTCTTTCTGTTCCCTTCGTTCTCCATCCCCTATTTCTTCGTTTGGCTGTCCTCTCTCTCTCTCTCTCTCTCTTTCTCTCCCTCTCTCTCTCTCTCTCTCTCTCTCTCTCTCTCTCTCTCCCTCTCTCTCTCTCTCTCTCTCTCTCTCTCTCTCTCTCTCTCTCTCTCTCTCTCTCTCTCTCTCTCTCTCTCTCTCTATCTTGCCACTCACCCTGCATCACCATCGCTATGGAAACCAGGCAGCTGCAGCTCCTCGGAGCTCCCAATTCACGCTTTCACTCCATCCGTATCCGGGGGCAACCGGAGGAGCCACAAACTGGTTCAAGCCAGTTCCTTTTTTTTTTTTTTGCTCTGTAGAAGAATTGTATCCTCCTTCCCTCTTCCTGCTCCTCCTCTCTCTTCATCCTCCTCCTCAGTTTTACTAAAAGCCAAAGATCTCCCTTAAGAGATCTTTGGCCTTTCATAGTTTGTTCGATAAACACATTTAAATATATTCATACACTTAGATTTATAAATACAAAATAATATATTTATATAGATAAATATACATATATATATTGATATAACAAGTTCACACATCACAGTTATGTATTAAGCAATATGACTATTTATTCCTTGTCTTCTTTTGGTTTTCAATAAAGAACCTGAACTGATTTATCTGTGGCCTTACTGATTACCGATGCCGACCCTGTCAACGGCCCAAACTCTATGACAGCGCCCCCTATCCCGTGTGGGAACAGGAGGACGGCAACGCAAGGGAAAAGTACAAGAGAGCTACGTCACTCAGACGACAGACAGAAGGTAAACAACAACACCTCCTCCTCCACACCCATCCCTGGGACCGTGGAAGCTTTAAGAAGAGCAGCAGCTCTTCTTAAAGCTTCTCCGCTGTAAATGCCTCTCCGCTGCATTGGTTGCTTTCATGCTGGTGAGTCATCCCTGTAGATGGGCTCTGTAGATGCACCAACTGATCTACTTGGTTTGCCTCTGCTACGTCTCTCTCTTCGCGTGTGCACCACCCAATCTACTTGGTTTGCCTCCACTGTGTCTCTCTCCGTTCTCCCTCTGTCTCTCCCTCTGTCTCTGTCTCTCTCTCTCTCTCTCTCTCTCTCTCTCTCTCTCTCTCTCTCTCTCTCTCTCTCTCTCTCTCTCTCTCTCTCTCTCTCTCTCTCTCTCTCTCTCTCTCTCTGGCTCTCCATATCTCACTGCTTCTTTCCCTCTGTCTGTCTCCCTCTCTATATCTTTTCTCCCCTTATCACTGTTTCAGACAGTAAAATTGCATCCGGGGGCATTTTTCTCTGCGACATACAGATATTAATAAAAGATTTCCCACCCTGTCCCTCCCCAGTCCTGGAGTCACCAGTCCCCTTTGTATACTTATTTGGGTTTTCCTGTCCCTCTTATTTGTTTCTCAGTCCAATGGCTCTTTGCTTTTGTCCCCCCATTCCCCTCATTAGAACCAACGGACGACAGGAATGCAACCCTGTGTGTGTGTGTGTGTGTGTGTGTGTGTGTGTGTGTGTGTGTGTGTGTGTGTGTGTGTGTGTGTGTCTCTCCTCTTGGTCAGAAGGCTGAAAAAGGGTTTGGAAAGCCTGACCAATCTGACAGTGTTATGGAGATCTGCCCTCCTGCCCTCCTCATTGTCCCCCTAGTTGCATGGCCTTACCAACCCCACCATTTCAACCTCCATTCTGTTTCTTTGGTGTGTGTGGGGGAGCAAGGGATCAGTATGTGTGTAAAGGGTAGTGGTCTCTTCCTGGCTCTTGCATGCCTTGGGGGGGAGGGGGGGGGGGGGGGGGGGGGGGGTGATGCTTTTTACCACTAATCCCTCAACTCTTACTAACTCCCTCAAAGAGATGCACTATTGCAGGTTGGAGTCTGCCTTCGGCAAATGGCGAGTATCTTTATAACCTTGTAGGCCGTGACACGACTGTATCATTGTATTTTGGTTTTGTTTGTTCGTTGGAGGTTCGAGATATGTCTGGGCTTTTGTTCTACTGTGACTAATGTCTCTTCAGTGGGCGGGGGGTTGGAGGGGGGGGGGGGGGGCTCTTAAGAATTAGCTGCTCCCCAGACGAGAGGACCTAATGTATGTCCATGAGAGATGCCACTATTGCAATGACCTCATGCAATTTACAGCGAATCAGGGTTTAAAAGGTCTCTCTCTCAATAAAGAGAAAAAAAGGAATGGATCCGTTGCTAAGGGCGACGCCATTAACTCTCCTCGCACCACCGTCCCCATGGCGACACAGGAGGATGATTGAGTGAGGATAACCTGACAAGCAAATCGGCTCACACGTGCAAACACACAGACCTTCAAACGCACACACATACTTTTTGGTTGATATCTAAGCTAATGAATGAAAAGAAACCATTCATCATTGGAGCGTAGAAAAGCTTAATTGCATCGTTTTTAATGGATACAATATGTACATCCAGTTTGTAGTCAATGTCACCATTATCATAATGCAGGAAATCTCACCTTTACAACTATACAGTATTCCCATTGTTGTCAGTACAAAAGAAAAGGTTAAAAATCATAATAATCATAATAGTCAGAATAATAACAACACCCATACCAGCAAAAGTACCGTCTCATCCCCGTCACCGTGACTCCGCAGTCTCCTAAAATTAAATTGGTAAAAGGAAACGAGAAGTGAAACCTTCACAAAAGCCCACTAGCACAACCGCCCTAGACGGCCGGCCCCTGCACGACATACTGGTGATCAGGGTCCTCTTGACTGCACACGGCTCTCTGCGCTGACGGCCCTGCTCGCAGGCTGGGGGAGGGGGCCCCTTAATGGATGACTCGACCAGCTCCCTCTATTTGGCGAGTTACCATGAACGTCCGAGCCCTCAGACCTGTAGGGTGAATGAGCCCTCTGACACTGTGCCCTCCCCCCCCCCCCGGCTCTCTCTCTGTACAGACCACCATGTCTTGAGTATCCCAGAGGGGGCCCTAGGCACTGTTTGCTCAGTGGCCTACTTTCTATGTTCCCGATCCACCCAACCCCCGAACCCCACCCAGTTAGCATTTGGCTAGCATTTGGCTAGCTAGTTCTATAACTAGTCGGCTTGGTTGGGATTGCCGTAGAGACGGTGCTAGCATAGCCACAGCTGCACCCTCAGATGCTACCAAGCCGGGGTGGCCTGTTGTCCAGCGACTGTGTGTTCAGGCAGACATGAAAGACGGCGAAAGATTACTGCGTGACCCTCCGAAACAGAGTTGGGCTAACCAGAGATCAGCTATCAACTTGGTCAATAAATAGGACTGCCTGGTAGTCAGCTACGGGTTGTGTTTTGTTGAGAAACATTATCACTGCGCAACCTGCCTGAAATATGTACGATATTTGAAAATCCCTCACTTCTGTTACAAAAGGATCCCAAAAATATCCCCCAGATTGTATTTACAGTAAAATACACTGTACAACTTTACATTTACTGAAGTTCAGATTCTTTCCAAGAATATTAAGCTACAAGACAAGGCCAAGCTGTGATTTCTGTGTTTTACTCAGATTTTACATTGTACAAGCAGTTGCGCTGGTACGGGGCCAGTGCCCAGTCACATCGACGCCAAACCCAGACGCCTTTCTAACAAAGACCAAAAGGCCATCTGCAGCTATTCAAGAAATCTTCTGTACTCTTTCATGTCTGCTTGAATATGCATCTCTAGAACAATCCACCATCCCAACTCTTTTCTCTCATAATGTCCCAATTGTATCACCTGTACAAATAGGCAGAGGATCCTCTGTATATTTTAAAGTAAAAGTAAATTCTTAAGTAAAAAAATCACCAACAAACCAATAGTACCCCCAAAAAACTAAATACAGAATCATAGTACATTCAATCACCTAGTCTGACTTTTGCTTTGCGAGTGGTGCTGCCATGCCGACATGTCTGGCCCACGGACCATAAGTACCTCAGTACAGTGTAAGGGATAGAAAGTTAAATGCAGCATTTTCGATTTTTCCGTTTTTTTTTCCCGTGAACCCTATAATGAATGTTTAGCCTCATCTTGTTATCTTTCGGTGTTTTTGATAGTTTTTCTCGTTCTTCGTCTTCGTTTGTATTTATTGCTTGATCAGATGGCACGTGGAGGGCATGGGTTATCGTATCCCCCCCCCTTAAGAATACCGTTGTTGTGAGTTTCAGGATCAGTTCATATGAAACAATGCAGCCATGTTAAGAGCAATAGAAACTTAGCAACAACTCTGCGTTATTTGGCAAATGTGACCTCCAAAAACGACCCATGAACAATCCGCCTTCCTGGTGGTGATACGTTGTAGATATAGATGCGTTACAATGCATATAACTTGATATACATTAAGGGGTGGGGATGGGTGAGAGAACAATTTTTGAAAAATATATTATTAGAAATGAAAATCTGAAAAAAAAATAGAAAAGGAAAATGCTTTCTTTGATAGCTAAATAAGACACAGTTGTGCTAGAAGTGCTTTGTGTCTGAGTCTGCTCCCGGGACCTCTGGTATCAGTCCAGTCCATCAGTATGGTCCACAGTGAAGTGACAAGACGCATGGAGAGAGGAAGAGATAGAGAGAGAGGGGGTCCACACTATCAAGTTCAGGATCCCCTCAGTTTCAACCCAGCCACTCCCCTTTTCTCTCTCTCTGTCTCTAAGTCTCTCTCTACTCTCTCGTAAGTGGCATGTTCTTTCCGCCCTCTCCACCCCCATACGTTCCTTGTAAGATGGAACATTCCGGTGACGAGAGACATCTTTCATCTTTCCATGTAAAAGGAGGGGAATGTCCACAGCGGAAGAGTTGGAATACCCCACAGAGATCATAGCTGGCGGTAAATCATACATGAACAGGAGGGAGATATTTACAACCGTAGAAGACAACCTGAACAATTCACCTTGTTCTATGTTTGTCACACACTGATGAAACCAAGACGCAGACTTATTTGTCATGAAAACAATAAAAGGCTGGACACTGGAGAGATACGCGGGAAAGATTCAACATGTCATCTTGCTAAGACCCTTAACGTTGGCAGTATACATTCATGCCCATGAGTGCATAGTCCATGGCTGTCGTGATTAGACACACAACTCTAACCCTAGGTGCATCCATCACACCCATAAGAACAATACAACATTTCTGTCTTTTTCGTCGACCCACACTGCCCTACCTCTTGATAATATACAAGGATATGTTCTGTGTTCCTGGTTGGTTGCCGAGACCAAATGCTGGCTAAGGACTTTAAAGTCGCAATGTGTAACATTTCTAGCTAGCTCGTAGCTTTCCTGGACAAATCTGTAGTCAATGCTGATGAATATTGATTTCAATAGTGATAAAATCACATCCCATAATAAGATACATTTTACATATAAAAAAGGCTGACCAGCCCCTGCCTCTCTCTTTGTTAACAATAATTGTACTTTCAATACGCCCAAAACTACTTTTGCGTCACGCAGTTCACTGTCAGTTAGAGTGGTCAGAACACTGTTTTTTTTTAATTCTGAAAGTCTTCCACCTACTTACTGGAAGGGACTCAATCTTGCACATTGCGACTTTAAATACTAGACATCGTCATCATCATCATCATCATCATCATCATCATCATCATCGTTTTGCTCAATAGCAAAAGAAACGTTCAAATACTGAAGCAAACTTGCACATTTTCAACCTTTATGTTTCATCTATGGAAAATGAGATTGAGCAACATGGTATATTCTGAAAATACATGAAGGACAAGGCAACATCATTTGGCTGTTTCTAATTCTGCGTTTTCGTAAGACAAAGACACCAATTTCCAATTGACTTCTTAAGTCTTTATACCTCGTTCAAACCAACCAAAGTTCGGAAATTAAATTCACAGAAGAAAAAAAAAAAATACATACAAGTAAAAAGCAGTGATATTGTTTCGGGATTGTACGTTAGCAGAAATGAAAGATAAAAAAGGAATGGTAACTCTCTGAATTCACTCACTAAAAATGACATCCGTGCATTCTCGTAATATATTACTGGAGAGACTGCAGGGGGCCACAGCAACACAAAACATTGCCATGACAACACACCTTCAGCTCCATGTCCCTGTGTCATAGTGTCCAAACCAACCTCCACCCCGCCGTTTACCTTCGATACACCCTTTCAAAAGATGCCTACGGGACAACATCTAAGATCTTGCTTGGCAAAGAATAATCCTACATGGCTCGTCATGGATGTCTATGACGTCATTTGAAACGATGCACATTCGTACACAGCACTCTTAACACACTCACACACACACACACACACACACACACACACACACACACACACACACACACACACACACACACACACACACACACACACACACACACACACACACACACACACACACACACACACACAAAAAGTACCATTTGCATCATCCTGGGGCTAAAAGTGAGCGAAAACAAAACAAACGTGATGGGGGTGTTGGGGGGAATGGCTCAGATTGAACAGACTGATTTATTAGATCTCCCTAGATCTATGTACGTTGTTTTATCTTAGAGGTCTGACCCCTCTCCCAGTGCCAGCAGTAAAAGGTCTTGAACCTGTAGTGCGTATCTTAAAGGGTGCTTGTGTCTCGCTTCGGGCACTCCCAAGTACGGTTCACTACTATGGAGGAGTATCATAAAGGGTGAGGTAATGAATCCACAAGACTCTTTTTGATTACTTAGTTGTTAGGAAGTTAAACATTGCCTTTTTCTGTATATGTGCACCCAGTCAAATTATGAACACCTTTTATCAGATTGGTGGACATGTGTAGCAAACTGTTAGAATTGACATTTTCCTTTCTGTTTCGGAAATGATTGAATCTCAAGTTGAATCTGAAGTTTGGATCGTTTTGACCAGATAACACTTTAAAGTACTTTGGTTCAGGCATTCCTCAGGTCACTTGCGTTTTGACAGGAAAGCACAAAGACTTTATGAATCAGACCTCGTGGAGTGAATTAGGATTGTTCGTCTCAAATGTTTGGTGCATCTCCTGCGATTGTAGTGAATAAACTTTCGGGCACAAATTTTGATTCTTAAAAACAAATTGGACATTTCCGGATTGTGTCTTTGTTATTCGAGAGATATCTCAACGAACAACATAAATTAACTCATGCAATCAGATGGGGAAGGGAGTTAAGGGCCAATTCATCCATGTTAAAAGAGACCCACCAAAAAGGACTAGTGTGTAAGTACCCTACTTCTCATCCCAATCTCCTCAGCGAAAAGGTTTTTCCATGCCAGTCAAGTTCAAGTAGATCTAAACCATGCAGTTTGGACTTCATACCCATGTGACCCTTACGTTGTTGTCAGCGTTTGTCAGAGTTTGTCGTCGCCTACACTTCCTCAGCCATGCCTTACCAAGTGGCAGGTGTACATTTGGCACCCTGGTCTCTTCATTCAAGAGGAACACTGACCTATGAACATGAACCCAATGTAATTCAAAGGACGGTCCTTTGATCAGTCCGCGGTTTCCAACGTATGCCGTGTGCTCCTAAGAGTGTCACTAAAAGTTATATTTGCATTCAAAGACACATTTCATGCAGAAGGTATCTTCTTTTTTTTCTTTATCAAAGAAAGAAATACACACATTTCTTTTACATGTTCATCTAAAAAGAATGGTATTTTTTCTTTTTCCAGTTATATATATCTATATATCTATATTTATATCAGGTAGATTTTTTTTGTTCTTTTAAATCTAAACTTTTTTTTTCCCAGGGCAGGCACCGTACACACACAGGGTACAGAGGCATGCCACACTTGCATTGGTTTGCATTCTACAGTTGGTTGGCTGGCAGGCATGATGTCATCCGGGCAGTGCAGCAGGATGAGAGACACACACACACACACACACACACACACACACACACACACACACACACACACACACACACACACACACACACACACACACACACACAACCACACACACAACCACACACACAACCTCACACACAAATTCCCTTCCTGTAGCATGTCTATGTTTCTACCTTACACCGACACACATACAAAGACCACACGTATGTAGATAGACATCCACTAGTCACACACACACACACAAATCCATGCACTGTCCTCCAGTCTGCGCGCTAGCCATCCTTGCAGAAGGGAAACTGCCTCGATGACATTGAGGATCGGGGTTTGGGGGTTGGGGGGGGGGGGGGGGTGTCCAACAAGCTTCTAATGGAATAATAAAAGCAGCACGGGCAAGGCTCTGTGATGCATGCAGACAGATGGACTGGGAGTGGGGGTAGGGGGGGGGAGGGGGATGGCCGGTGGCAGAAGGGTCAAAGGTCAAACTGGTGAGTGGGAATGCTTCTAAAGAAAAGATGTCGGGGCTGAGGGAGAGGGCGGGGCCGGGGTCCAGCCCAGGGTTGCAGTCAAGATAAGTGATGGAGGGTTGAAAAGGGTGCGGGAGGGTGGAGGATGTTGTGAGGTCCATGATGTCAATGTTGGTATTCTTTTTTTGGGTGGGGGGTGTGGGGGTAGAGTTTTTTTTCTATCTTTTGTGCATTTTTTTTGTCTTTTTAGTACTTGTAGGGGGGGCTCTGATCTGAGGCTCAGACAGGTTGGTTGGGGTATGGGGGGTGTCTAACTTCTACTAGACGTCTGACGAACACAGGTGGAGAGAGGCGAGAGATCGTAGGAGGGCAGGGGGTTGCTACATGTGTTAAGCTGTATATATATTCGCGATAGATATACATGGGGTGGGCGGTGTTTGGGGGGCGAGGGGACACTAATGCCGATGCATCGTTGTAAGCTTGTGTTCATTATCTCATGGCTCGTTGTGCTCAGTTACGTTACTGTAGGTGTTGCAAATATTGCTAGCAGTCATGTCTTACTCAAGTTGTCAACCAATAACCTGGATGACTGGGAGTACACAGTCTTTAGCTACTTTTATCGGACGAGAGAAGAGTTTCACATACTACAGTAGTGGTAGTATTGTGCTGTTAGAAAAAAAGTTACGAATTAGTCAAATACTGAACATGTTGAAAATGTTCGAATTTCATCTAAACTTCAATTGGTAAACAAATCGACGAGTACACATAGAAACCAGTATTGTTGGTGAGATAATACTTGACTCGTAGCAAGAGAGAGATGCATGTGGTCTCATGCGTCCCACATGTGAATACAATTAGAAACCACTTGATGTACCCATCCATACGCTCACTCACTGGGGCTGGGTTAGACCAATGCCCCGTCAAACACACACACACACACACACATGCAATCACACACACACACACACACACACATTTATGCATACAACCTCACACAAAGACACACACACACACACACACACACACACACACACACACACACACACACACACACACACACACACACACACACACACACACACACACACACACACATACACACACACACATTGTAACATGCATCTATATGTGATCTGTCTGCTGTGGCTTCATAAAAGGAGAAAGCTCCGCCCATCCTATTGTGGCAACCAATCAAAAACATCCCCTGACAGTTAAACTGAGAAAAAGGAGGAAATAACGGGGTGATGACGGATCAAACCTTCACCAAATAAGAGGGGGATGGGGGTGGGATTTGAGAGAGCGGCGGGGGGCGGTGAAGACGGGGTATTCATGGGGGGGGGGGGGGGGTTGTAATTCCTGTCTCGAACGCCCGATGTGTTGGGATGTTCTGGGGCTGACTCCGGGGGCGGACCTCAATGCGCTGTCTCGGTTGCTGTGTGACCAACACTCTGTCCACTGGAGACACAGTACGCTCAAAACAGGCCAAAAACAACCCCCTTAAACCCCTTCATCCCATCCATCCTTCCTTCCGTCTCTCCGTCCAAATGTCCAGTCATCCGTCCATTCCAATCCGGCCCTCCGTGGGGGAACGGTGAGAAAGCAGACACTGCTCCTTTCTCCTGCTCCCCTGGGTGCCATTCTGGCTGGGTGGGTGGGGCTTGGATGGAGAGGGTGTAGGAAAGATGGAAAGTACGGGAGGTCTTGCGGGCACAGTCATGGAAAGGGCGTATCGATCTGAGTGGGGGGGGGGGGGGGGGTTTCAGGCGCGGTCAGTGATTGGCTGGGAATGTTCCGGTTAGGCGCGGGGACAGGAGGTCATCGTCTGCGAAGGTCCGGTGGTTCTATACTCGACACCATGGAGAAAGGAGAGGATCCTAATCGTAATTATTCAAATCATACAGAATATTAAACAAATTAAAAAGGGGGTCGGGAAAACAACTCGAAAATGGTATATTAAAAAAAGAATTTAAAAAAAAATCGAAAAGACGTGATATAAAAACAAACGGAAACAACCTAAGAGTCAGTGACCTTATGGCACAGCGGCCGCCGACGCGTGGAAACAGAGAACGCAGAAAGTGAACTTTCCCCCGTCGACGCCCATCGCAAAAAAACAACAACGTAAAACCGAATAAATTAAAGCTGTCAGAGGAGATCGACTCTGGTCTCGCGCAGCAGGTTGTGGTTCTCTCTCTCCCTTGCCCTCCCTCTTCCCTCTCTCCATCCCTCCCTCCCTCCCTCCCTCCCTCCCTCCCCGCCCCCTCACTCCTCGCGGAGCTGCAGGCGGTAGCGGCTGTGGCGGATCTGGAAGAACAGCCTCTCCAGTGGCGTGCGGCTCATGCCGGGCAGCCGGTAGTCGTCGCTGCGGGCCGTCCGACGGAAGCCCAGCGACTCGTACAGCTTGTGCGCCGCCATCTTCACGGCGGTGGTGCCCAGCACGACGGCGGCGTAGTTGTTGCGCACGGCGAACTCCAGCACGCGCCGGCCAAGCGACTTGGCGATGCCCTTGCCGCGGTAGCGGGCGTCGACGGACATGCGCCGCAGCTCAACCGTGTTGTCTTCCTCGCGTCCCTGCGCCGCCACGATGCCCACCACGCGGCCCTCCAGCATGGCCACCCAGAAGCAGGATCCTGGAGGAGGGGCGGGGGGGAGAGACACACACACACGCACACAGGGTGAGGATAAGCACACACACACACACGGTTAGGTCGAAACCAGATACACACATACTTAGGATAAACACAAGACAGGGTTGGGATTAACACACACACACATACACGTTTAGGTTGAAGACATGCAGTAAGGATAGAAACGCACGCAAAAACCCAGTTAAGATAAAATGACAAACACACACACAGGGCTCAGATAGCAGTTCAAGTGGCAGACATGCATTTCAGGCTAATTCAGGCTTCCTTGTTGTTTGGGGGGGGGGGGGTGAGAGAGAGATGAGAAAGGGGACCAGAGTGAGGGATGGAGGAGGGGTGTTCTCCAGTGACTAGGGCTTAATGGCATTAAGCAGTGATATTTTGATAATTAAAAGCACAGTTATGACTGAGCTGTCAGTCAGGGACAAGCAGAGAGGCCCCGAAAGAAGAGAGAGAGTCAGGGTGAGAGAGAGCGAGGGAGAGACCCCCATAGTGTCACAGAGTGAGATCTTACACAGTACAGGTCGGCTGTCTGGTAAGAAAACCTTGCAGTGTTGGAGGCCCTTTTCTGGCTTTTTTCTAAAACTATTTACTAAGGTTGCATTAACCTTTGCATATCATTAAAGAAAATGCATGCGAGCAATTTTAAAAATGCAACGTGGTCATTGGAACCATCCAGATCAGCTAAATCATCTTATGAGTTAGGAGTTTGACTTGTTTCCAGCGACGACGATGATGAGATTTGTGTTGTTGAAACGAACAAATGATCGAAAACACAAATTTACCGAGGCAGTAGCGTTGTGTAATTTACCAAATACGTCATCTTTTGAATTTAGACTCTAATTATCATTGTGCTCCGTTGTTCTATCATCATGATCCATTCATCTAGCGAACATACTCTTGAGCCTTTAAATGGACCACCAAATAAACCACAGGAACGTAGTTCACTTTTAACACCACAGGTTTTGTTCCTTTGAAAAATAAGATAGCCATACTGCTTCATTTGCACTCTTAAATCTTTCGAGGACCTGCCTCCACTAACTGTCCAGTGGCCTTTCTGGGCTGGTGTTAGCATGAGGATTAGCAGTATTCCCCTAGCTAAATATATCCTGACTCAAATCACATCTGACTCTGATTACCCGACTTTTCTACACTTTCACGATATAAAAAAAAGTATCAAAAGCATAACAATTTTACAGAGAGGGTTTAGTGGAGTGTGTGCATTCCAGTCCTATTAAACCTGCCCTATTCCAGGTCTGCGTTTAACGGCCATACGGTACCCCGGGGAATACGTCTGCATGCACTGCATCAAACCCCGTCTCATCACATGAAGGTCGCCAAGGCAACGTGTATGCCACTGTCTAATGTTGATGACGTCATCGTGCAGCCATGTGGAATCAGGAGATTATTCAATATTTTTTCGTAGAGGTGTACATTTAGGAATTTGTGCTAAGCCAAGGGTGGTATTCAAAGAGAATAATATTTAAAAATATCAAAAATATTCCAAAGAGTTGAATTGCTTTTGAAATGAAAAGAGGCTCTGTCCAAGGTTATCCCCTAGACACTTAGCCTTTGTTAAATGTCACATTGTTGGGCCAGAGACCTGTGTGTGTGTGTGTGTGTGTGTGTGTGTGTGTGTGTGTGTGTGTGTGTGTGTGTGTGTGTGTGTGTGTGTGTGTGTGTGTGTGTGTGTGTGTGTGTGTGTGTGTGTGTGTGTGTTAATATTGTTATTATTTATTATGTGTTATTGTGGTGCAGTAGCTGTTTGTTTGTGTGTGTGGTGGGGGGGGTCATTTACATAAAGCCCTCTTGACCATCTGTTTCAACTGAGCCTGTGAGCACAGGGAAGATACCCTGCCAACTTCCCCCGCCTTGTGTGTGTGTGTGTGTGTGTGTGTGTGTGTGTGTGTGTGTGTGTGTGTGTGTGTCTGTGTGTCTATGTGTTTCTGGCGTTTGTTTGCATGCCCGGCCGCATCCGCCGTATGTCTGTCTGTCTGTCTGTCTGTCTGTCTGTCTGTCTGTCTGTCTTCCAGTGCTCCCAGCCTGATACCAAGGGCAGCTCTGCTCAAAACGAAACACTGCTATTTTTCTCACCCGTCAACTCTCATCCCACCTCATCTGTGTGTCGTGACTTGAGCACTCGCATTTGTGTGTGTGTGTGTCGTGTGTCGCGTTGTATCGCGACACCAGTGACCCTCTCCCTGCCACAGGGTTCACGTTGACCTCTGAGCCGGCTCACGTCAGGCGCGACCTCCACATCTGTCACAGCTGTCATGGCGTTGGAAGCGCCTGAGCACCGTTAAAGAGAACACAGGACTCTGACAGGCTCTCCGCTTGTCATTGTCTCTGCTGATAAGGGGGTGTGGCGGTGTGTGTGTGTGTGTGTGTGGAGGGGGGGGGGAGCTCCAGGGAGTACACAGAGAGAAGGAGATGGCGAAAGGAGAGAGAAGGAGAAAACGAGGAGAGATGGCGGCTGGTAGCTCTAGTGGAAGCGGTGTTAATCTCCTAACGTATAAATGAGTACCGGTGGAGTCGTACCGCCGCCTTGGCCAACGCTCTTAAGATCCACCACCGAAGGAGAAGAAATGGCCCGTCGTGAAACACGAGAGTAAACCGTGTGTGCGTGTGCCGCTGCCCGTGGCTAACAGGGAAGGCGTGCCGGTTCCGCGTGTCAGTGAGCGGAGGCAGGCCGTCGCGATGCCTTTGGGCAAAGCCGCGGTGCTATCTCTGGGCTGCCGCCGCGGTCAGGCCCATGGGGGGCGGAGCCGGGAGCAGCAGCAGCAGCCGCCGCGTGTGCGCTGGTGATACCGATGGGCTTTGCGTCGTCGTTATGGCGACGAGACGAGAAGCGCTAGTTAGGCCCAGCTAGGTCGGCTATGCTAACGAGATAGCGACAAACGCAGCTTTTTAAAAGAAGGAGGACGGAAGGGAAGGAGCTTTGGGGAGGGAGGAAGAGAGGGAAACGCCTCGAAGAGACGACTCATTCTGCCCCGGAGACACGGAGAGGAAGAGTGAGGAAGAAGAGGGAGAGAGAGCCAGAAGAAAGGCAGAGAGAGCGAGGCGCCACTGTGAAGGGGACCATCGGTGGAGGATGTGAAAGGATCCATTATACCCGCCGGAGAGGGAGAGAGAGGGGTGGGGATGGGCTGAAAAGGGATGGGGGGTTGGGGTCTGGTTTGAGTGAAACATCAATAATGAGTGGAGTCCTCCGTGTTCTGAGGGGTGGGAGTGAGGCGATAGGCCTGGGGGGGGGGGGGGGGCACGAGTCTCAAGGCAAGATATAAGTTAGCAGGGGGAGCAGGCGGGTTGAATTTCTTTATGCAACGCGCGAATAGTGCGAGTGTGTGTGTGTGTGTGTTTGGTGTGTGATCTGGTTGTACTTAGATGAAGCCTTAAGGGATAGTTAAGGTAAGGGTGTGTATTTCAGTGGCGGGTTGGTCCTTTTTATTTAATTGTATTAACATTTTCTGTGTTAAACCAGTACAACATGTGTTTTCTTTCCTCGATCACAGTTGTGCTGCTAGGTATGCATTTATAGAGCTAGAGCCCCGTCCCCACTGGACCAAACACCTACTCACACCCACTAACATTTGTCCCTTGCCTTGGGTCAGAAAGGTTACAATCAGCGTTCATTCCCAGGACGAACGACTGCTGTATTCACAGGTATTGATCGGCTTCAGCTCCGATGTGCAGCGATGGGATTTTTAACCCCTTTTTTACATTACGGCAGGACTTTGTGAACGCACGTTTGTGGCGTTGAACTTGACACACATTTTTTTCTATTTTTCCTGCATATGCGCGTAAATGCTGGTGAAAATGTGTGTGTGTGTGTGTGTGTATGAGTCTACATTGAAAGGCTGACTGAATGCGGCCCGTTGTTCAGCACAGCTCACGCCCGCACCCTAATAGCTCCTCCCCCTCTTAGTGAGGAAGGGGGGGAGGAGCTCCAAGGGTTGTGTGACTCAGCACAACAATGCCCCTGCTGGTGACTCAGCTAAGCTTAAGCATTTCTGAGGATACCGCTGTACGTCTGTACGCCTGTCCAGACACTGTACGTCTGTATGTCTCACCAGACACTGTACGTCTGTATGTCTCACCAGACACCTCTCTGCAATAGGAAGCCCTGTGCCACAATCCTGCTGACAAACTACAACTGTGGCCATTTTAATCTCAATATCGGACAAAGGTTGCGCAATGCACCGGGAATTGAACTGTGTCGTGTCGTGTTCTTTTTTGTTTTTGTGCTGCATCTTTCTTTTGGTTACACATCCTCATCCACACACACGTACACTCACAGAAACAAGCTCATGTCAGCTGAATCGTGGCCTATGGGACGAGGAAATGTGTCTGGGTGACGGATCCTATTAGCACAATCTCTAGCGATTCTCTTTTTTTTCCCCAAACCAATAGCTCCAACTGTACCCTATAGTAGACCGCAAACAATCTAGATTCTTCTTAAATTAGTTTCTATGCCTTCTATTGAACTCCTCTCTGCCCTATTTTAAATGTGAACCTTTTTCAGGTGGAATAGAAAGGATCTTAAAGTTGGGACATTTAAGGAGGCGATGTATGTGGCAAAGCCCAGATAGACGGACTGTTGGAAGACTATGTAATGACTTTATGTGGCATAGAAGTGCTCTTTGTTTGCACTTGAGGGAGCAGTAAACGGAACTTAAGTTATGCATGCGTGAGCTATGGATCCCTTCCAGAGATGACTGAATTGAACAACCCTTTTACTCTAGCTCAGCACAGCGGACCAAAGTACTGATCCCACCCCACCCCCCACCCCCACCCCAAGAAAAAAGATGTACACAAATGACGCGTATCAGTGTTGAAAACAGCATTGCGTTGTTGTTGTTTTTTTAACTCAGAAGCTCCGACGAGAAAGCTATCTCTGTCCGGGTCCAACTAGGGGCTCCTCCATAAAGACAGATAGCCAGTGTTTATAATGTGCTGCTTGCCCCCCACACAAGAGACTAGTGACCCTTCATCCCCATAGGAAAGGACACTGCGGCGGCACCACAGCTGCGCGACAGTAGCATAGAAGCGCTCAGTCTCCGCGGATGAACGGCGGCCCTATTGCTCTGGACGGGGCCGCTGTGACTGGCTGGGTTGGGTTATCGGGGCGGAGCCTAGAGGAGAAACTTGGTCGTTTCGGTCATTCCTTGGTTTGCAATTCAATTTTATTTATGTTAAAGCTTTTTTTTTTAAAGAAACCCTTTGTGTACAATTTAAGTTTCAGAAAAAATGAATAATATGTCTAGTCTAGTCTACTTAGCTAGCCTCCAAGGCAAACATCGATCCACAATAAGTATGTACTCTGTCTACGGCAGGAGTGCCCCTGACTTGATGTCACGTTCGTCAGTGTCACAAATTTGACAGTGTAACCCTCCCATTCCCCACGGCGATAATGATGGAGTATACACACGTTGCCCGGGGCAACAGCATCGTCTACCGGGGTGGTATGAGGACAACGCTGTGTCATAGTGAGTTCATTTAACCCCCCGAGCCACACCCACATCAACACACGCACTAACATCCTCATAAACCCACACATACCATCAATACTTAAAACCTCCCCCTTCAACCCTATGAGGTCAAAGTTCACAACGGGGGGAGGGGAAAGTAGGGAGTAGCATACCGCATTAAACACAAGACGTTGACGCTATCTACCGAAGGCTACCAACAGCATGGCGTGACGGGTATGTATTCAGTATCCCCCATGACCTATTTACTCTTCAATAAGGAAGTCTCACCCATGCTTGCTGCATACATACATGGAAAAAATGCACTGCAAGGACACTGGCTTGTTCTCTCTCGCTACCCTTGCTGATTTATTATTTAAAAGCCATCATTTTTCATCCATCCCACAGCATGTATGTGCACGTCAAGATGCGCACGTGTTCCCACACTCGTTGCTTAATAGAATTCCCGACGGGCCCACCCCCCCCCCCCCCCCCCTGTTTTTCCAACCCACCATTAACTGCTTGTGTCCGAACATCCCCCCACAACTCCGGTGATCTGCTTGCGATGAAGACCTTTGATTGGTCAGTAGGGATCTCAGGGACCCCACAATGGGGATATGAGAGAGAGAGAGAGAGAGAGAGAGAGAGAGAGAGAGAGAGAGAGAGAGAGAGAGAGAGAGAGAGAGAGAGAGAGAGAGAGAGAGAGAGAGAGAGAGAGAGAGAGGTTGCACGGCGAACCGTGTCTTCTGGTTCGCCGTGCGCCGAGGTGGTGCGTTGCCATTGGTTACCTGGTCGCACAGGATGTCATTCTAAAGGTGTCATTTTCATTTTTTTCTATTGATGCAAAGATAGAGGTGAGACTGAACTGATGGCGCCACGAGGGTGAATCTCTGGCAGGCGAGGTAATGTATATGAAAAGTGAATTACAGAGGGGGTGGGGCTAGGGCCAGAAGTACTGTTCTGGGAGAGAACACCACTTCGTCTATGCTCAGATAATGGATCATATATACCCCAGTCACACACACACACACACACACATTTCCTTAACCTAGATTTGATGTAGACAGTGTGTCTGTTTGTGTGTGTGTGTGTGTGTGTGTGCGGGGGGGGGAGAGAGAGATATAGAAACAAAGATGCTCGTGGTTAAAGGGTTGATGTGGGTTCAAAGCACATCAAGGGCTTCCGGTAACTTCCTCACATGGTAATAGGCCTCCCAATTGTTCATTTGCGACAATGAAAAGCCTGCTGATTGGTCGCAAGGGATTTGAAAATAACAGGGCTATGCGAAAGCCAGAAGGGTAAAGAAGTACGTTTTTCGTTCTAAGGAGAGAACAGGGAGAAAGAGGAGAGGGGGGGGGGAGGAGGGAGCGGGACGGAGAAGAGTTATTGATGTTCTCCTGAAAATGACAGTTGGTTCCATCCTCTAAGGTCGCCTTATTCTCTGAGCAGTGCACACCCTGAACACAGCAGCTTCCGACACACACACACACACACACCATACATTTGATCTCACACGCACACACACACAATAAGATATAGGAGTGACCCCTCCCCCATGCAACGCCCCGCTTTACTAACAAGCATCCGCCTGCCTCCACCCCCCACCATCTCTCTCTCTCTCTCTCTCTCTCTCTCTCTCTCTCTCTCTCTCTCTCTCTCTCTCTCTCTCTCTCTCTCTCCCCATCCATCTTATGGACCTAAATAAGGCACAGTACGCAGCGGTGTAGGAAGGGGTTGTTCCCTGCTCACACACACACACACACACTGCAGGGAGCCTGAGATGAAAGAGATGAAGAGACCCCATTGGCAGCTCCTGACTCTCTCTCTCTATCCTGTTCCAGGAGCCCATGTATTAATGTATGATCGAGCTTTTGCATAAGGGAACGTATTCACGTACGTATTCACTCATGTGTTAGCTCTGATAATAGCTTATGTGCTAACTGAGGTTCACGGCTCATCTGTTTGCTAGGTGTTCCCTAGTGTAGGGCGGTGGCGGTGAGGGGGCGGGGGAGAGGTGGGGGTGCTGCAGTAAACCTTGCTCCCTTCTGAGGCCCTCGTGGATGCCCAAGTGGCTGACCTGAATGGCTGGTAGTCTGGGAGCTGCCTGTGTAAATCCCATGGAAGTGGGTCAGAGGACAGGTTACACTATAGAGGATACCTTCGTTTGCAAAGAGACAGAGAGAGGGCAGTTTTCTAGTTTCGCACCGCAAAACAGTCTCTTAATTAATTCCGGTGTGGTCGTTAAATATTCACAGGGTTCTTTTTGGCAATGAGGAAAACCTGCAGGCAGATAGAAAGTGTGTTGACAATCTGCTGACAACACAAGCTAGCCATCTCGTCTCATTCCCGCTAGCTTCATGAATAGCCTGTCCCCTGTCCATTTCCCCTCCCCCCAGCCCTCCTCCTCCTCACAGCCTGATCATTATCAAGTCTTCCGAGGACCCCGTATTGATCGCCCTGTGTGATTGATAGGGGCCGCAGATGATTGGGGTTGCTCGATTGCGTCCGTGAAACACCTGACCGAGCCGCGGCCGCCGTCTCGCCCGACCGCACGCGCACTGACGCGCAGATAATGGGCCTACTAGCGCGCCGCCGCGGAGCTAACATCCAGACCTGTGTCGGGTCGCTACAGAGCTGTCCTCCCAGCATGACCTGTCATGCTTCCCCTCGCTTCTCTGCTTCCCCATACGTACACTCCCAAAACACAACGCACACACACACACACACACACACACACACACATACATATATACACACACAAACACACCACACACACACACACACACACACACACATACATATACACACATACATATACACACACACACACACACACATACATATACACACATACATATACACACACAAACACACACACACACACACACACACACACACACACATACATATACACACATACATATACACACACACACACACACATACATATACACACATACATATACACACATACATATACACGCACACACACATACGTATACACACATACATATACACACACACACACACACACATACATATACACACATACATATACACACACACACACACATACATATATACACATACATACACACACACACACACACAAAACACACACTCACACAGTTGTACGTAAAACTGTCTCCCATGCTTCCCAGCTTCTCTCCTTACTGTATGGATACACCAGTGATCGTCTGTGTGCCGGTTATTTTGAGCAAGAGAGGTGTGGAGGTGGAGGGGTGACCCTGGTGGTGTAGGGGGCTGATGCGTTGGCGTTCGGCCCGCCGCCGCGTTTTCACACGCTCGTTATCCTGAAGAAGAGTGCCGGGGGAGTACTCGCCACACACACACACACATACACACACTTTGACGTTCGCTTTACCCGACAGGAAGGGTGTCATGGGAATCTTTGGACGGTAACGCGTGCAACCGATGGATTTCCTGCGCCCTGATTACACGGCGTGCTGAAGGAAAGGAGCGCTGTGTACTGCAGCAACTGTATCAGCGCTTTGGCTCGGGCGATCGATGGACACCTCCCCCCCCCTCCCAGCCTTACTGTAATCCAGCACAAGGGGGGGGAGAGGCTAGGAGAGGAGCACAGAGAGGAGGGGGAAGGAGAGGTGAGAGGAAGGGAGGAAATGAGAGAGGAGAGCAGTGGAAGATGAGTGGATGTTTCATGCCATGACCCAGGGGAGGGCAGAGGAGGGGTGAGCACAGAGGGTAGGGAAGGAAGTGAGGAGAGAAGGAGAGGTGTGAGGGATCGAGAGAGGAGAGGTGAGTGAGGAGGGGAGAGGTGAGGGAAGAGAAAGGAGGAATCGAAAGAGAGGGGAGTCAGGGAAATAGAGATGAGAGGAGGGAGAGAGAGGGTAGGGGAGGAAAAAGATGAGAGGGGGGAGGGGGGAGAGAGAAGAGAGGGAAGGGAAAGGAAAGAAGAGGGGGGAGAGTGGGGAGGGGAAGGAAAAGAGACAATAGGGAAAGAGAAACAGACGAAAGGAGAGGGGAGAGGACAGGAGAGAGAGGGGAGAGGAAAGGGGTAACATGGAAAGGGAAGAAGAAAAATATGCTTTGCATATTTAATGAGTTCCGTGCCGCTGCATTGGTGGAGAAAACTGAGTGTGTGTGTGATTGTCTTTCTGACGGAATGTGTGTCCCTCTTACCTCATTCATGCAAACAAAGTGACAGCTACTTGATTCAGTTTCACCGAAATCTTGCCTGTGACACCAATCACCGCTAATCATGTTAACTTTGTAGGGTTCCTCAAGCCCCCCCACCCACCACCACCCCAACCCAACCCACAGTCATTCAAAACAGACACAAAAAAAAACACACACAAAGCTGTGCTAACTAACGCACACACACATAGTTAGTTTGCAGAGCTGTGTGTTTTTACTCGAATCGTTGTGTTATTTCGTTGTGTTGTTTGTCTTGTTGTTCATTAGTCCCTTTAGTTTGGGGGTTCTGCTGGTCCTCTTACCTGTAGGTTTCATGTAATACGCTTCTATGTCGGCCATGTCCGTGTGCAGGGCACAGTCCAGGTAACCGAGGATAACTTTCCTGCTGTAGTAGTAGCGCGCGCCCATTAGAATAAACGGTGCACAGCAGGTCAGGGCGAAGGATTTGGTCACGACAAAGCACATTACTATGGAGAAATGGAAGAAAGATAAACGACACCTGTCAGAAAAGAGAATCACATGTTTGATTTGGCGGGAAAGAAACCCACGGTCCCACAACAGGGCAAGTTAGAAAGCACGGCAGAAGCAGATCACAGGTGCACGGTCGCTGTGTGTCCCAGCGTTAAGACACGTCAATAGGCATGGAATACATTACATTCATGTGATTTAGGGGACATTCGTCGAATTTGTCATCGTGATGCAAATGGGTTTGATTTTTTTGTTGGAGCCGTCCAGCAAAACAACCATTTGTTTTTGTCATGTTTTTTTTTATCGACCTCAGTTCACATGACAGTAATTCTTTGACCGAGGCACTGGGGGGCGCATTACAGCGCCGCTAAGTCGGATCGGTGCTGCATAGCATGTTGTATGACTGCCATGCACTAGTCCTTAGTGATACTCCAGTGCATCTCCATCGTGCATCCGAGGAATCTTCTCGCCGTACCGAGAGTGAATGAAACGAAGCGGCCGATGCATTTAAGCACATAACTAAACATAAATTGAGGCTGTAAAATAATAAAATGAAAAAAAAACATGTTTTTTGTAGAATTTAAGTTTTTTTGTGCGATAATTTCATTTAGTTACCGAAACATTGTTTTAGGATTTATATTAAGAAAAAAGAATTGATGTGTCCTCGTGTTGAATAAGAAGCTCTCCCGTGCACTTCCTTCATGATTCTCCGTTGGAAACATAAACAAAGACCCAGCAGCAAACCCCTCAGTGCGCGACAGGAGCACGCCGCTTATCTGTGCAGGGGCAGGGAGTGCTCTGATGTGCGCGCTGTGAGCCCACACAGTAGGGGGTAATATATGTGTGCGTTGCGATGGAGATCCAGGACTGCATTTGGCCAGGCGCGCACACCGTAGCCCACACATCCCCAAATGTATTAATTAATTAATTTATACGCTGGCGCGTCGCAACATAACATAAGAGGAGCCGGCTATATTGCTGATAACATGCAACAACACTCGCGTGCGCGTGGCCATGCCTATTGTTGCATGAGCTACATGCCGGTTATTCGAGTCGACCGGGGCGACGTCGACATATTGGTCCGTTATTACAAAATAACCAGAAATCTGTGTACCTTTTTTGACGTTGCAGTAAAAAATAAAAAATACTAGAAAGATTTCATGGTTTTTCATTTCAGACAGAATGAAACTGCAAGATAGCCTATTATATTAAA
Source organism: Gadus chalcogrammus (assembly GCF_026213295.1). Lineage (NCBI taxonomy): Eukaryota > Metazoa > Chordata > Actinopteri > Gadiformes > Gadidae > Gadus > Gadus chalcogrammus. The sequence continues at coordinate 6,691,059 of NC_079428.1, read as the reverse complement.
GAGACATAATTTAAAGGGTCATGCATTCACATTAAGAGAGAAAGCATACAGTTAATGAGCTCCAGAACTGACTGGTGTGTGTGTATTTCTGAAGTGATGTGCCGCTGCTGGTGGCGAGGTTACTTACATGTCAGAAGAGCATATAAAAACTGGGTTTTAGGCTGTTGCCTCAACCCCCTGAACACTGTGTTGGGTATTCTTTCCGTGATACCCTCGTTAAAGATGCGCCGCACCTCGACATGATCCCCGCGCTCAAACTCGCGGATGAACACCGCGTCTTTCTTCATGTCCCGGTCTTCGACGGGATTCAGGGCCGTGCTGGCCGAGGAGGGGCCCCACATATGTGAGGAGGACACGATCATAGAATCTTTTTTGGTCCCAGGTATAGCATCGTGTTCGTCCGCAACAATTTTAGTCTCGCAAACCATTTTGGGAGACGAACAATGCATGCAACTGGCCGCAAAAAACAATTGTAACTGGGAAGAAGAAGAAAAAGAGGGGGGGGACTCGAAGATGGATGGGGTTGTATGTTTCTTGTTTTAAAAATCAGATAAAGAATGAATGAAAAAAGGCGAGGGATGTTATGCTGCAACCCCGAGCGTATCAGTCGACCAAGACTTGCCGGCGTAGTTGAACCTGTATTTATAATAGCGCGTCGCTGGCAGATTCAGTTTCAGGGGTGGGCATCTACTTCGCTTAGCTCTGATTGGAGGAAACCTGGTGCCACGTGACCCTGATACACGCAGCGGGACCGGCGAGAGTCGCCCACTCGGATTCTCTAAATGCATGGTTGTTTATACCGGCACAATTCTACACATGTGTTCTCCAATAGCGGGGGTTTGGGGGCAGCAGCAGCAGTTGCAAGATTGCGTAGTAGCCTGTACCGATATATTTCTGGTTTGACTTCGTCGTTATGCTTCGCAATTAGGAATCCCCCCCTCCCCCTTCTGCGTAGGACTGGGAGCGCAAGGCAATGGATGGGACACCCATCGCCGAGCTGAAACGCATACTTTTAGGGCTCTGCGTCAAATTCGAGCCGGTCTGTTGGTGATAACGGCGATGTGAGCCTATACAGTGGAGACATATTTAATGCATGTATGCAGAAAGGGAAACCATGCCGAATTTACGTTCTCTTTTTTCATTGCCCCACTGGTCGTTTCACCCAATCCCCCAGCATTGACTGACAGCTCTGCTGCAGTGCAGTGATTCCTCTCCTCCTTCTCCTCCTTCGGATCGTCGCCCTTCTCCTTCCCTTTTTGCACACATTTCAGGAAGAAAATAAAGTTGTGTAGGCCTATCTATACAGGACACCGTCTCGCGCGGCCGAGTAGCCCACATTTCTCAGCCCAAAGGTTTGCCACCATCGCCATCACACCTCGTCTATCTATTGTTGTGTACTGGCACTCCCTTTCATAGCCTACCGGCTGTTATCATAAACCGCATCAACTCGGTTTACGTGCCATGCGGAGGTTAGCTTGCTGGTTTGATTTTACAGAGTTGTTCCGTTCCCTACGACCATTTCTGGGTTTTTTTTGCAGCTCCGTTCGCTTTTGTCCAATTTTGTCTAAAAAGGGCTGTATCTTCATCAAGAGATTTAATCGAATTATGTAGCCTAGTTCTATCTTTTGTACAGCAAACCGCAGATAGCCAATTAAATAATCAAAAACAGCGGGAAAACGCATCATATATTTGAGTCAAAGGTTGAAACTGGATAAATTGAGGTTACTTCTCGGATCCATAAGCAAGCCAACATCCCCCCTTTTAATACTGAATTACACACTGGCTGCCGAATGGCGTCCTCCTGAGAAAAAAAAATGTATTTCTTGGTCGGCTATTACTTAGGCCTATAAGTAGCCTATGTTCGATACATAAAGTCCATACGGTGTTTTTCGGAAGCCCGGTCCGGGCGTGTGCATTTCATAATGCGGCAGGGTTGTCACTCCGCCGCATCGTCACCTGCTTTGATGCGCGTGAACAGCTCTTCCCCGCCAGCAGTCTGCAGCTTCGCTTGCGCATGTGCGATATCTAACTGAGTCAACGCAGCTTGGGATATTTTTCGAAATAGGCCTACTTAAAACACACTTTTTTGTTCTATCTGTAGTCAAACATTTCCTTTAAGTTCAATTCTATATTATTCACTCGTACTGTTTTTTTATTTTTTTATTATTATTACCTAAATATTATAATTACCTATATTGTGTATCATTTAGATATTATTTGGCTCCTATCTTCTACAAGACAATAGGTGTGTGCCCCCCATCCTTGTCCTTCGTCTAAGTCGTCCCATCCAGGTGCTCCGTGATGTTGGTCTGGAGCAGAAAATAAAAAATGTGCCTTGTCTGTTACGTTTATATTTCATTAAGACTGATATTTTTCATTATCTTTGTTGAAATTGCAATGAGGGTGTATACTTCTTATTTGACTGCACTTATCCTTGGTTTTTTCCCTTGGGGCAAATGTCCCTCCACAGGGGGTCAGGGTCAGGGTGGGGGGTATAAAGGGTAGAGGGCAACGCTCTGATTAGCCTTTGCCTTGCTTTCCTCTCCAGCAGCTCTGAAGTGGGAGTTTTGTTTAAACAGCTGTTTCCCTTTTACTTTGCTGAAGAGGGAAGGACCACTTTCACTATCACAGTTATGTTTCCGAAATATGGGTAGTTTCCAAAGAATTTCCCCATTACGTTGACAAACCCCTCCCTCAATCTGAATCCAAAACGTTGAGCCCCAACAAGTCTCCTCGTCTTGCCATCAGAACATTAGTTCTTCCAGTCAGGATGAGTCAGGCCTTCTCTCTACCACTCATGTTGAAACGCAGAGTCTGAAATGAATCAACCGTAACGTAACCTTGAACTTGTGACTCAAGAATTTGTGACACAGGGATTTAGCTTTTTTACCATAAAATTGATCATGAGACTCAAGAATTCGTGACACCAAATAATTCTGTTCTAAATATATTTTATGTATCTTAAGACTAAATAATGGCTAAATGCCTGCATAGGAAAATGTACACCCTGTCACTCAGAAGTGGCAGAAGTGTACGTACGCTAAATGGTAAACAGTAAATGACACATAAAAACAAAATTAAAGATCCATGATGCTTGAATAAGAATTAAAGTCCAAATGCGTACAATAAGGACCCAGATAGTAGGCAGGAGACTTTCAGAATTTGAAAAACTCAGACAGTCTTCTGCCCACTCGATCTGGCTTTTTCAAACTGTCAGAATGCTGACAGCATTTTTATTTGTACAATATGTCAATTGTAGGATGTGATTTATTTTTATTTTAAAAAAAAATACGCTACACGACTACAGATATGTCTGGGTTATTTTGAGCTACAAGCTAGTTGAAATGTTAATGTTGTTTGGAACACAGTTTTGTATATATATATTATTTATATATTTATATTTATTTATTTATTTTTCAAATGTATGAGTCGTGCTCTCTGTCTCCCTCTTATGGTCGATGAAGTCAGCCATACGTGATATGACGTATTGATATTAGCGTCGTAACTATAGCTACGGCAATGGGGATCCTAGTGTGTGTGTGGGTGTGTATGTGTATGTATGTGACTATTAAAATAACACACCCTCATGTCATGTGGTGTGGAAGTCGCTGTGAGGGTGGCTTTAGACTAGTGGTCTTAGTCTGCTGCGGCTCTATATTTATGTTTACTTGGCACGTAATTGCATGTAAATTCAGGTTCTTGGCATTTCGAACTAATATTTACGATTCAACAAAGAACGGACATACCTCTACTCTGAACAATAAGTAGAGGGCCCGAGAGGAAATACATATGCATATTTAATGCCCCATTATTATGCATATCACTTATTCATGATGTCATGCTGCCACTGGTATCTGTAGATTCCTGAAGATTTCTTCACTTCCCTTCTAACACTTCAACAGTTAGGACGCTAGATCCTGGTGCAGTCACTTAGATTGACTGATACAACAATCGATTAGACGCTCAGTTTATAGCCTTGTTGTTTTTTCTCTCCACTTTCTCTGCTGCAGTGAGGAAAAAAATAAAATAAACTAAATTGACTATCATAGGTTGCAGAGGACTTCCTGCGAGATTACTGTAAACGTCACACCACAGTTCAAAACAGCCCTCATGCCAGTGTCAGCTCAGAGTTGATTTTAGGTTTGTATTTGACTTGCTATACAACTATAAAGTCAAAGCTACTCAGAATAAGACTGGGAAAAAAATAGCCCACATTCAACCATGCTCTTTGACTATTGGCTGAGAGATTCCGCCCCCTATAAATGCACAGTAGGCATGTCGGTTCTCACACACTCATTGAGAGTTGTCTCCCCCCCCCCCCACGCAAACACTGCATCAAACAGCTACATTGTGTGTCTCTATTAATGTGTAGAATATAGCCTATATCTATACTTTGCATTATGTACTATATAATGTGTCTTCATTTGTCGGACATGTCCTGATCTTGTTTCAAGCTTTGCATCTTTATTTTCCCATAACATGGAGGAGGAGCCCCATCCAGTATTGATGTGGAGGCTGATGATGTCACACATGGCGTGGTTTCTCCAGGCTTTCAGTGCAGTGGACACACCTTTATCCCCCCCCCCCCCCCCCTCCTTTCCCCAAGGTGACATTTAAATAACCCGCACCTTGTATCTTTCTCTCTCTTACCCACTCCCTCCTTATTCTCTCCCTTTCTCTCTGTCTCCCTCCCTTTACCCCATTCTACCTCACTCTCTCGCTCTCGTTCCCTAGCTATCTCATGGTTCCCTTAACGTCTGTGTCTCTCTCGTCTCCCTCACTGCCTCTATCTCATTCTCTTTTTCCTACTCTCCTCCCCGTCATCTCTCTTTCCCCCCACTGTGGGTGTCTGCTTGTGTGTGTGTGTGTGTGTGTGTGTGTGTGTGTGTGTGTGTGTGTGTGTGTGTGTGTGTGTGTGTGTGTGTGTGTGTGTGTGTGTGTGTGTGTGTGTGTGCGCGTGCGTGTGTGTTTGTGTGTGCATAGATTGAAGTTGAGGGAAGGAATGTTCGGGAGAGGGATTGATGTTATTGTTCTGTGTGTGTGCGGGTAATTATTATGTAAATATAGTTTTTCCAGAGATGAGTAAGGGCACAGAAATTCTAGTTGAATTCACCCATCACGATCAGTCCCTTTGTGTGACTGTCTGTGGAAGGACTGGCTCTTGTTTATGTATTGCAGTGCGGATTTGGGTGGGATGGGGGCAGATAATGCTATCTATAGCCTTTCGGTTTTCGTTTTTGTTTTTGAGGCCACTGCAGGTAAGATCAGTGGCCAGTAACTATCTGAAGCAGCAAGCGTGTTATCTTTAATGGCTGCGTCTATGTGTTTGATTATATCTGCTTGCTCTGCATTGAACCTACTTTTACAGCCCGTATGGGAATGGGATGGAGGAGGATACTGCATTATTGCGACATGGCCAGCAGAAAGTTTTGGTCAGGGTCGCCACCTGTCGGTGAAGATGAGTACTACAGCATAAAATCCACCGTTTCAGCCCAACCTTACTCAAACTTATTTGTAACTTTTTCCACTGCTACCATTTTGTATTAATCTATCCACTGCTCAGTAAACTCACATATTTATTTGCTATTCGGTCCGCGGAGAAAAGAAGAGGACTAGCCTTCTATTGAGTAAAATGTAATCCATAAGCCTCGTGCAATGGACACATTCATTCGTTCAAGGTCGATGTTATTTGGAAATGTTAATGGCCCTTTTTGCTGGCAATTGAATTGGATACGGGGAATTGGCTTTTATCCTCTGACCTTTACAGCCTACCTTTATACATTGATCATCAACTTTCTCCACCCCCCTTCCCTATTTTCTATATCAAGACCGAGGGACTTCCGATATTCGATATATTTGTTATTTTATTTTAAGTCTTTTCTAGAGGCTAACAGCGCCCCCTGTTGGCACAAACAGGCTACTGAACCGCCTTCAAATAGGGCAAAACAGGAGAAATCAGAAAACCTGTTGATTAATAGATTAATAGACTAGTAACTATGATGTGAACATGCTGTATACATATGAACAACATAGTGCACAATACACAGTTCAATGTATATTACTTTATCAAAAAACATACAGCACAGAAATCTGATAATCTAAAAAAGGAGATAGTGGTGCTATGTTCTATACATTATATAGATTATATAGAACAAAAGCCTACAACACTACCTGTTAAGGACAGTTTACGTGGCAGGATTTATGTACAGAGAATAACTATGATCCCATAATACTCACCCTATATTCTGTGGTAGTTTGTCTCTTAACTGTTTGAATTCCCTGTAAATCACCTTTGGTAAAACCGCTGGCTTAATGATTAAAATATTGATAGTTACTCCTGAATACATAAAAAGACATGACATAAAACATTTTATTTAAGTTCATTTTCCAAATAGTAACAACGTTTATATGCATAAAGTCTATATTTACATTCAGTAGATGAGGAAGAAAAGTGCTCTAAAATACATGCTACAGTTTCATGCTGAACAGAGATCAACAGGTTTCTTTCTTTGTAGATAAACAACGTTTTGTGAACAAAGCCTATACTTGGGGATGTTTTTTTCTTAATGCAAAGATCTACATTCTTTGTAAAGTGAACACATTCATTTAGCGTTGCGTTAAAAGTAGTCTGAGGGGGGGGGGGGGACTCGCTGGGTCAGCCAAGAAGCCTTGGTAAAGAAATACTATGGCTCCAAGTGAAAGCTAAAAAGCTACTATTTCTATTCACCTTAACAATAACATTGTCCTCAAGAAGACCCTGAGCGACTAAAGAATAACTTGGTGAGTATTGAAAAAAAACCTTTTATTTCAATCCATCTTATTCAATAATCATGTAACTATAATTTATAATTTAATCAACAAAGCTAAAGTGGGTTAAGAAATGACACAGACTTTTTGACAGTTGGTGCTACTTTTTTTTTAAGTGTACAAATGTCATAAACCTTTATGGACAAACTATGCACGACCAAAAGTCCAGAATGGATTCTCAAAGCGAGATCTCTGGTAGGACAACAGATAAACGAGTGAAGGACGATACAGAAATCAAAAGCTCCTATCATATCAAGGCTCGCAACAATGGCAACGGTGGAGTAAAAAAATAAGAATACCCTCAATCATCAGAAGTCGGATAACTCAACATAAATGTAAACGTTGAAACGAAAAAAATGGCTGGTGGGGTAAAGTAGCAGCCTTGGAATGTAATGCTCAGGCACACACATGCACACACACACACACACACACACAAAGAATAAGGCCGAACCAATAAATTCATGAATAAACAAATAAAAACAGGTGAATAATGGGGTTCAGCGGAGAGAGTTGGTGGGCATGCAGTCACACAGTGCCCTCCTCTCTGCCCTCAGAACCAACGTCTCCGTCTGGGAGGGGGGAGAAAATATGAATAACAAATTAATAATAAATCAAATGACAACAGGGTCATTGACCAGTGTTTGAAAGAACAATCCAGAGAGATACATGTATCATGTCTATCGGATGGCCTGGCTTTTTAGATAAATATTCACAATAGCACGAACAAATGAGAAAACTGTTTTACACATACTAATGTAATAGTGGAATAGGATTATACTGTTGATGCATAATTCTTACCCTTGCATCGAGGTTGAAAGCAGTCTTTTTTAGGTCTTGCAGTGCTCTCTGCATAAACTCAAATGCATGGCAATCCACGCATGGGCGACCTTAAAAGAATAATCAAATAGACGCGCTGAACGAAGAACATAGTGGGCCTGCTATAAAATTGCTTATTAGTGAGCACCCCCTTATAGTCGTACACCTGCTAAATAGGGATAGGCATCGAACAATATCACCTAATGAGCAACCTAGCCCTATCCCATATCACAATTTTATTTAGACAATATAAAAATGGAAGGAATAGAATTACTATTTATAGAAATGTTAAACACTCGTAATGTGTATACGTTGCAAGCTATACATCCACGTACTTTCGGCCGGGATAACGGTCCCCGTATCCTGGTCAGCATCAGTTGCCCCATAACAGAGAAGCAGCTGGGCCGCCAGTAGAATCACCACCGTCTGATAATACCCGGTTGATGCCATAGCGAGAATAACCTTAAATATGCAGACTCAAGATGATTAGTATTGCCCATATATGTAGCCTATTAAAAAAGAAAGAAGAATGAACGGCAATTGAAATAACGCGCTCGTATCTCAATAGCGAGCAGGCCTATCATGCTTTAGTACAAAATAACAAGGTAGGCCTACTACTGTTTAACGTGTGCCACGAATAAAGGATGAAATATATTGAGAAATATATATTCGAAATTCTACTCACGATTGGGATTTTATGGAAAACGGGGCCTGTACTAAATGGCAACGTCGAATTGTATTGTACAGGTCGAAAAGCGCGCATGCGTATACGAAAGATAACATTCGTCGCACCTTATTTTATTGAAAGCATTGGAGTCATCTTTTATTAAAACGGCAAGCATCCCTTTGACGGCAAGCATCAGCAATATGTACTGCCTTCAAACAAAAGTCCGTGTCACAGAATTACAATACATATCATACATATTTTTGGTCATTGCAATGATACTTGTTTGATACTTTCTTGGTTGTGTTAAACAAAAAATCAAAATATTTGTATATTTTTTTATTGAATCGGAGACACACAAATAGATAATCATCTAAAAGCTTCTTCTGAAAAGTCCTGTTTATTTAAAATTAATATCCTAAATGGGAGCAGAGAGCGCGTGTGGCTGGTGGCTGTACGCTCGTGTGGGTGGGGTCCTAACTAATGTTTTCTTAGGTGGCCTGTTAAAATGCCCGACCTCAAAGCGCTTCTTTTTCCAAGATGGCGTCGATGAAGGATAGCGACACTGGCCTGTGGCTTCATAATAAATTAGGCTCAACAGACGAACTTTGGGCACCTTCTAGCATTGCTTCTCTCCTAACCGTTTCAGTTATCGACAACATAAGGCTGTGTTTTTCCAGTTTGTCGCCTCCGGTGAAGCTGAAACTCCTGCTTGGTATGCTGCATCTTCCCAGGAGGACAGTTGATGAGGTGGGTTGCTATGACTGGCGGTGCAGAGCGAGCGCTTTGCTAACCCGGTGTTGCTATGACTGGCTGTAAAAAGCGAGTGCGAGTTTAGGTAGTGCTACTATGACCGTTGGTGCAGCGCGGGCCCTAGCTAGGGTCGTGTTGCTATGGCTTGGGGTGGAGGGCGAGCGCTAGCTAAGGTAATGGTGCTATGCTGCCCGCTCACACACACACACTGGCAGGAAGCTGTCCGCTAACGTCTCGTCACACAGTGCTGCGTTGCGCCACTGTGAAGCAGAACATGAAAATAACGCATCGCTGCAAAGTTGCTCTGTTCCTGGTGAATTAATCACGCCGTTATTTGCTTGCATATCCCAATTATTAGACGGTTATAATAAACAAGCTAGTTAAAAGGGCTACGTTAGCTGTGGTATTTTGCATTTGGTAGTGGCTGTAGTTAACGTCTTTGGGCAACTTATCTGAGCAACAGGCGAATCGGGAGGAAAAGTAAATTCGTGTTAATGTTACGATCCGATTCCACAGACGTTGTCGTTTTCGAGAGGTTTCATTTCAAAACGTTTCATGTTTTGGTTTCGCTTTGCGCGGACAGCATGTACGGACAACAGCCGCCGTAACGTAGCAACTCGACCGCCAGGATAACCCGCGATAACTGAACCGTGTGAACTTTTATTGAGTTATCTTCTCACAATCACAAATGCACGTAAAAAGAAATGCATGGTTTTGCTCTCCCTTACATGAGAGCAGAGAGCATTTGCAGAGATGTTATAATCAAAACAGACCATAATCAAAACAGTGCATCAGTCCCCTAATGTATTCTCCGTGCTGGCAGATGAAAGAAGCCCTCTCGGAGATCATCCAGCTAGCCACGGTGGATTCAGAGCCCTGGGTGTTGATGGTGGCTGATATTCTCAAGTCATTCCCAGAGACGGGCTCTCTCAATCTGGACCTGGAAGAGCAGAACCCCAACGTACAGGACATCTTGGGGGAGCTTCGCGAGAAAGGTACGCTTATTTTTGATTCACACAAAAACAACAATTGAAACTGATGTGTTTTGAACAAACTCGTGTACTCTGTTTTGCATTGTGAATAGAAATTAATGTATTTTCAGAAAACAGGAAGTTGACAAAAGTACAGTAGGGGGGGCTTTGTTTAATCAAATATGTTCGAGATTGTGCTTACAAATGTTTTGAGCATTACAAATTGTTATGATTAATATCGACTTTAGGTGAACAAGATTTCAACAAAAAAAGTTGAAAAATAATGATTATTCAGCAGTAATGCTCCCACATAGAAAACATTGGCAAGCGCCTATAAACCGGAAACCCAGTGCTGTGTTATCGCTCCAATAAACAAGAACACCTGTTGTTTTGCAAAGTTTCAATATACTCCCTGGAGAATTTTTTTGATTGGCTCACTAACTGACATTTATATATTCTGTTTATAATCACATTTTTGGCGAGGTTGAATGATGGGGAACGTATAATGTTGTTAACAGGGAAGCTAATATTATTACAATTCAACATGAATAATGTTTAATACTAGTCAATACTACAGAAAAAATGACTTATACAATTACATATTTCTACTTAAAATCGTATTGTTTTATAGAAGGTTGTACTGTGTTTAAATTATATACTATTTCCTGCATCCCACATTTGCTTTCTATGTCCCCCATGTCCACTTCCTCCACTTCCACTAACTTTATTCCCCACTTCCACTAACTTTGTTCCCCGCTTTCACTTCCTTTGTACCCCACTTCCACTTCCTGTGTCCGATGTTGACTTCCTGTTCAACCAGTTGGCGAGTGTGAAGCGTCGGCCATGCTGCCCCTGGAGTGCCAGTACCTGAACAAGAGTGCGCTGACCACCCTGGTGGGACCCCTCACGCCGCCAGTCAAACACTTCCAGCTCAAACGAAAGCCCAAGAGCGCCACCCTCAGGGCCGAGCTGCTACAGAAATGTACGGTCGTCCCTTCTCAATGAACACACACTTGCCTACCCTCACACCCTCTCTCACACGTCTTTTGTCAGGAGATGAATGTGTGTTATAATCTTGTACTGAATGCCGATGCACAGCCATAGGTTTAAAGCTTGGTCCCAGACTGGCTTCTTTGGTCTTTGCCTCCAGATAGCTCAGATCTGCTTCTTTGTTTCCCTATTGTTTTGCTAAGATGGTCAATTGGGATCGCTGGTGATGCATGTAAAGAGGATGCTAACATACCGCCGTCCCCCCCTCTTGTGTTCCAGCCACAGAGACTGCACAGCAGCTGAAGAAGACAGCCGGAGTGCCCTTCCACGCCAAAGGCAGAGGGCTGGTCAAGAAGATCGACACCACAAGTAAGATCCGCTGTCCTCATGCGTGTGTACTGAACGTTTTTTTCCCTCATACTGTGATGTTAAGGTTCCCTCCTGCATTGCAGAGCAGAAAAGGCAACCGAAATCCTACCGTCTGTCGAGAGATCTTTTGTTGGTTGCTTTTGATTTAAGTTTTCCCCCTTTGAACAATGTTAACGCAGTCAAACCTACTCCGTCCGAAACCAACCGGAAATGAAGCTTTGGTTCCCAAACGTAAATTAGATTTATTCCAAAACCTACTCCGAAGTCTTTAGTACGAAGTCTGCGGAAATAATAAAATAATAAATGTAATTGATCATAAATGAACTATCTGCGTCCATAATATCTCACGCCAGCAACCTGGTGTTGGAAACGGTCCTATGGGCTTCATATCCGTGTCTCTCCTTTAATACCGCAGGATCAAAGCCCATCGAGGGTGGCCAGGCGTTCTGGATGACAGACCTTCTACTGCATTGGTTGATGAAAGGTGACGCACCTCAACAGCAGGGTTGTAACCCCGGTGGTTTGTTCCCCCAGCTCCTCTCAAGGGGATACCCAAGGCTCCGTTCCGCAACCCCACCACCCCCAGTATGTTCAGCCCGCCCAGCAACCGGACCCCCATCGCCCCGCCCCGCACGCCGCTGCGCAAGGAGAGAGGAGTCAAGGTCAGCCTACACACGCAACACCAAAAGGGCAGGGGCTCTTCATATGATCGACGCTGCAGCATGTATCTTTGTCCCTTGTTCTTGTGGTAATCGTACATTGTCTGTTTTTTATGGTCCTTGGTTTTCCTTAATTGTTCCTGGTCTGTTTTTGTGGTGCTTGCTTTTCCCCAGTGGTTCCTTGTCTGTTTTTATTGCTCTCTGTTGTTCTCGGTGGTTCCTTGAATGTCTTTTATGGTGCTCTGTTTTCCTTAATTGTTCCTTGTCGGTTTTGACATGCTCGGTTCTATAATTGTGTAATCGTGTACTTGTGCTGGTGTGTTATCTTTGCCAGGTCTGCCTCGGATAAGAGATTGTAATCTCAAGGGATTTCCTAAAATAACAAGAACGACACATTGAATTACACATTAGCAAATTATTATTACATTACCAAATAATAGTGTATCAGTAATGTACGTTACACATTGCGAGTACCAATTGTGCATTGCATTTCAAATTCGACTCTGCATTACATATAACAATACATGCATATCATATTTTATCTGTATGTTATAACTCATAATTTACCATGTTTATTCATACCTTTTTGTATTCTTTCATCACATTACTGAGCTTATAGTTGTACATTTCTCTAAAAAGTATCCTTTTAAAATAACGGGTTATTTGGTGTTTGTTTCATAGAGTCTGATGCACAAGGGCCTGCGCAAAACCTAATTACATGATTCAATGTTTTATACGCTCGCTCCACAGAGTGTTTAAATACGGCCTTCAGCCTGCACCTGTATACCTGTGCTGTGAACGCAGTGGAGTGCATAGGTGGAGGGACTAGGGGGGAGAGAGTATTTGGTGTGTACAAGGTTGTTCTGGATCTCGTCTGGTCTCATCTTTAAGTAATGTCGTTGTTTTATTTCCCAGTTGCTGGACATCTCAGAGCTGGACATGGTGGGTGCCGGCAGGGAGGCCAAGAGGAGAAGGAAGACACTGGGTAAATTATCCACCAAATGTCCCCCTAGTAATAATAATACATTTCATGTCGTATAAATCTTTCACTTATAGCACCTTTTATTAAACGTGTTTACATGTGAATCTGCAGGTATTGTCTTCCAGGGCGACCAAACGTTTGTGTTTGGGTCAGTACCTGGCCCGTGAGTTCCTGGTTTGTGTATTGAGCCTCTCTTGTGAATTTTGTGTGTCAGAATTGGAGGCGGGCGAGAAGGCGGCCAAGGAAGACGCGGTGGTGGAGAACGCCACCCCAGACTACGCAGCTGGTCTGGTCTCCGCCCAGGTGACCCTCCTCTCCTCCTCTCCTCTGTTGTGGGAATGAATACTGTACTGCTGCTCTGGTTCAGTGTTAATCTGAGCACTTCTTAACTTTTCATTAGTTTCGGCTGTCCGTCTTTTCTTTTTCATTTCTGTTTTTAATCTCTCTAATCAAGTTAATGTAATTTTTTTATAGCCCTTAGTCACAATTACTCCCTACTCTCGGCCACATTTTATCGAGCCCCCTATTCCTGAAACTTGCTTTCTTTATTCAGTTTTCTCGTTGTGATTTTTCCCTTCTGTTGTTCCTTAACTTTTCTCACCTGCAAGGCCCTCTTCGGAATTAGCTTGTCGTTCCCCTTTATCTGGTTCTAAATCCCTTTCCTCCCTCCCCCACTATGCTGTGCTGACGGACCGCCTCCCTGTGTGTGTGTGTGTGTGTGTGTGTGTGTTGTTTCAGAAACTGGGGGCGCTGAACAGCGAGAGCGCCCTCCCCTCCACCAGCTACCTGCCAGCCACTCCCAGCATGGTGCCTTCCTCCTCCTACATTCCCAGCTCAGAGGCACAGCCAGGTCAGACGCACGCACGCACGCACGCACGCACGCACGCACGCACGCACGCACGCACGCACGCACGCACGCACGCACACACGCAACACACACGCAACACACGCGCAGAATAGACATGCACACCATCTGTGTCATAGCTGGAACTTATGTTCTAGATCAGTGTAGCGTTTACTATTTATCTATTTTACGATAAACTTCTATTATAAAACCCAGCAGCCAATTATATTATAATCTTGGCATTTTGCAGTCGTATAACTTTATCCCATAAAGTTTCTTTATTGGAACGCTTAAGAATCTCAGCAGTTTGGACCAAAACATGGTTTGTTTATTTCTGTTAGCCAATGCCGGTGGTTCAGGCCGCGACACCTTGCAGACGTCGCGGCAACCGGGGGAGGAGCCGGGCACCCCGGGCGGTGTGGGCGGGGCCAGCCTGCCGGGCCAGTACAAGCAGCGCACGGCCATGTACAACGCCGCCACCACGGCCGCCGCCACGGCCACGCCCAGCCCCGCCACGCCCGCCTCCCCCAGCACGCCCGCCGCCGCCACGCCCGCCAGCAACGGCCCCCCCGCCGCCGCCACGCCCGCCGCCGCCGCGGGTAACGGCCAGCCGGAGGCCCCGAGCCAGCCGCCCAGCACGCCGCTACAGACCCCCACGCCCGCGCCCACGCCGGCCCCGCCCCCGCCCAAGAAGAACCTCTCGCTCACGGTGAGACGCCCCCCCCCTCACAAGACAGGCTGCCTTGGTTCTTTGTACTTTGGGAGAAATTACTACTTCTTTAACGTAACATAATTCATTTGATTAATCCTCAGCGTTGTTCCATACGTTTCATTTTAGCGCTAGATAATTATAGAGATAGATGTATATTTTATTGATATCAAAGTCACAGTAGCTTGAAGACGTCACACACAACATACACACGCAACATAAACAAATCAAATATAATATCCACATGGATAATAATATGACAGCACAGCTGCATCCTTGCACGTAGGAGTAGCTCTCCCTGTAGCGGGCTAACCTCTGTGCCGTTGTGTCTCCTCCGCCCTCAGAGAGACCAGATGTACGCCGCCCAGGAGATGTTCAAGACGGCCAACAAGGTCACCCGGCCAGAGAAGGCTCTGATCCTGGGCTTCATGGCCGGCTCCAGAGGTAGGGCCCTCGCACGGCCGTCCACCGAGCTGCCCGTGTGAAAACACCACCCGGGGAAAGCCCCTTGCTGATCGTTGCATTTATAAATGTTGTTTATTTTGATGAGCCGTTAGGGGTTGGGGGGGTACCTCGGGCATCTACAGCTCAAGGACGACTACAGGCTAGACTGCAGACATCCCTTAAGGCTGGAGCCAAACTAATGGAATCCTTCCAACATGAATTGGGTATCCATGACATTTATGAGTTGAGTTGTTGCAGGAAGAGAACGGTGGGAACGTGAGGGATCGCTGGAGAGAAGAGAGTTTGTTCTGTTGAACCACAGAAAGCGCAGCTCGGTGTTATCTAAAATATTTGGGTGAAGGAGATTGGGTTGACAATAGGAAGAATTCCTGCAACGACCAGACTTCAGAGCGAGGCTTCTCCTTTTATTTCTCTCTGTAGGGATCTTCTACATAATGTTAGAATATATTCTGAGCCCGTCGAAGGCAGAAACCGTTCGCTTCTAGAGGAAACACATTGACGGGGTGCGATTGCCCCCAAAGGATTACATTACAGCCCGTCTTTGCAGATTACGGCTGCAGCATGCTCGCCCCACACTGAACCAATTTCACAACTGCTCGTCCCTTTCACTCAAAGGACTCGAGTTGAAATTCCCAAAGTCCTCCATTTACACGGCATGCGCCGTGAAACAAGCTCCTCATACAAAGTGCTGAGGGGGCGACGAGGCTGTACTGACCCCTCTCTCCCCCCCCCCCCCCAGAGAACCCGTGCCCGGAGCAGGGCGACATCATCCAGATCAAGCTGAGCGAGCACACAGAGGTGCTGCCCAAGGCGGACGGGACGGGCAGCACCACCATGTTGGTGGACACCGTCTTCGAAATGAACTATTCCACCGGCCAGTGGACGCGCCTCAAGAAGTACAAGCCCATCGCCACCACCTCCTGAGGCCCGGCCCGGCCGCCCAGAGGACCTTCTCACACACACACACACACACACACACACACACACACACGCATCCAAACACACATACACACGCGTGGCTGTATAAATACACAAACTGTACAGGAGACGCAGCGTGGTGACATGCCTACACTTTTCTTTGGGCCAAAATCCAAGCTCCCGGAAGTCCCTGCAGAGCCAAAGACGCAGACGACGGAGGAATCCCCTCTGTTTGTTGTTCTTCTGTTTGTGGGGGGGTTTATGTTTTGATTTCTTTCTCTCCCCCCGTCCCGTCCCCCGTCCCTGTTTTTATTGTTGGGTTTTTATGTTTAAAGTCTCTGAAGATTCCTGAATGTTCTCATGGGAGAGAATGAATGCAGGGGGTGGGTTGGGTGGTGGGGCGAGAGACGGAGAGTGTATTTGGAGGGTCATTTGTGGGTCGGGGGTGAGTTAAAGGTGAGTTCTCCTCTAAAGGAAGTTACTCTTTAATATCTGCTTGTGTCCCTTCCCCATAACTGTATGACACGAGCTGCAGTTTCTGTATCAACCGGAGACCTTCGTTCTCTTCCTGTTCACACAAACGACGAATCAGATGAATGAAATATATATACAAAGATGGCCGAAGCAAGCGTTGACAGCCCCAGAAGAGACTGATGCCGTGGAGATCCGTTTGGGAACTTTCTCAAAGTCCTTTGGGTTTCATCCTATTTTTTCAAAGAAAGGATGGAAATAAAACAAAACCGACTCCAGGGGGCGCTGTTCTACGTCTTTATTTGAGGGTAATGTTGGTTATGTTTCACTCTGACAATTGCCGATAGCCACCTTACCTTGTGTTTTTGTAGGGTTCGGTGGGGGGTTTATACCAACATGGTGGCAGATTTAGGGGGGAGGGGGATGTAGATTTAATGCATTGTAATTATATCTGTGTTAATCCTGCAGAGGCTTTAACTGGTTCCCGTTCGCCCAAGTTAAAAATGTTTTATTTTTAGCCAGTTCAGATGACCCATATTTAAGTGCCGATACACAAGATAATTGAATGTGGAAAATGTAAAAAAAAAACTAATGTCAACTTTTAACGTTAACTTAGGAACTTTATTGAAGTTCATTTACTTAACAAAACAATAAAAAGTGAAAGTTATCAAACATGCAAAAATGTCCACACAAATGATGTGTGTTCTGGATGTGTGTGACATCCACCTCACCCACAGCTGTCGTCATGGGTAACCAGGATCAACAAAAAGCGGTCAGCTCTGCTGGCTCAGGTCGCTTTCGCCCGGCCAAAAGTTATTTCAAAGGTTAAGTTGCACCAGGGTATAACACCAGCGACATCCGAAGGGGTACCTTGATTGTTGATTGATCATGGTCACGGTCACGGTCTCAGCGGTGCAGTGGAGTGCGCTCTGCATAACCCACTGGAGACAAGGGTTCAATTCCTGCTGATAATAACCATGGTAGTTTTAAAAGTAATGCTATCATGTCTATTGTCCTGTCATATATAACCTGACACTAATAATTTAGCAATCTCGATGGGGAGGTGGAGACAGCTGTGAGCTAAACCCCTGGAGACCAAGGTTCAAGTCCTGTTGATGTAGCCTACTCTGATGGAAGACTTAGTTCTACATCATGTGAATTATAAAGTCAAATATAACCTTTGAGATGATTTTAAACAGTGACTTGATGGTCCAGTGGTAAAGGCTGGTGATTAACACTCTAAAGAGCTATTATTTGAGTGTAATTTCTTACAAAGGCTGTTGGACCCGTCAGCTATTGGTGAGATAAATGAGTGGTGTAATATCTGATCTAGTTTAATTACAATGGATGACGGAGGAGAAGGACTGGATATGGCGGCCGACTTGTTGAAAAAGTCTTTTTCCGAGAAGGATTGTCTCAGAAAAACTAGAAATTGTGCAACAGTGACCACCAACACCGCAGCTAGCTGCTCTGTCCCAGCCGGGCAAAGGGTTTGTGCGGCACTTTCAATCCAGCAACTACGAGAGGTATAGTTGGCTGACAGCGTCAAGTGGTCATTGTAATCTGTATTGCTGGGAATGCTTGCTATTTGCAACGGATCGATGTGGTGTTTAAGATAAGATAAGATACAACTTTATTAATCCCCCGTAGGAGAAATTTGTTTGTTGCAAAAACAGCCATTTTTGGAGCCACTTGGTTTTTCTAACCTGAGTTGTCTAATTACAAAGTCGGCATTGAGACACCAAAGTACGGCGGGCCACTTGCATGCAACAGTCTTGTCGAAGACGTTCGGAGACACCCGAGTGGATTTCAACTCAATGAGCAAGTAAGAAGGGAAACAGAGCTCCACAACGAAATCGCACTTTGGTTGATTTGGAAAGAAGCACGTAGGCCTACTTTACAGCGTTTTTACTAAATGACGGAAGATTTTTGGCTGCATTCATGGACAGTCGGAAATTATAGAATCTGACATATTACGGACTTTTCAGCTTATGACTTGTGCGTTTTGTTGTGGTTGTTTTGGCTTAAAAAAAACAAAACATTATTCTTAAAGCCCGTTCAGTTGTCAGGGTTATATTGGGTGGTTACATCAACATGGCAATAACCCTGACGTCATTATTAAGTCATTTGAAAAGCGGTTTACTTCAGGATGATTGCATTGAAGGCCTTATGGTAAAAGTCACGGCCCGCCACAGCTAGAGAGGCTGCTGATAATAATCAGCCTACATAATGCAGGTTAACACCCCTCTATTAGATTCCACTTATCTATATCCATCTGGCTGGGTCTGAGGCTGCTATGGTTCGCTTCGGCACACTGACTTGACACTAACCATCTAGAACTGCTTGATAAGGGCTAACGTATCTAGAGGGAAAACAAAACGGAGCATTTTGTTGCAAGCTCATCCATGCTTCCTCTACCTTACTTAGAATGTTATTTTGCTTTCCGATGTAAGTTGCGCACTTTCCTTGCACATCTTTCCATTTGTTAGTAGCGTAGGCCTACGTCTTGTGTCCCCATGACTGCATGTTGCACGGCTTTAACGAAAAGTGACAAATTAAAAGACACCGATATGCAGACTGTCCCTCACCCTTTTCCTTTCCTCCCCCTGGAATCCATCTGTGCCAGTTGATCACCGAGGACGAGGGCTTGGCTCGGCTGGCCCACAAGGTGCAGGTCTTGGTGGACCTCGCGCCGACTGCTGCCAGCCACCGCCGCGCTAGTAGACCGGAGCCGCTAGGGGCGGACAGCTAAGCACTGCTCCATCCTTCTCTTAGCTCCATGTCGTCCACTGATTTTGCTGTCATCCAAAGGTCCAAAATGGTACCCCAAAAACATCAATGAAACACTTGGTTTGTAATCATTGGTTGTTGAAAGTGAAAGATGGATTTCTTCCGTGTTTAAGAGTAAAAACAGGCGTTTAGCTCGATTTTTTTGGTTTTCAAGTAGGCCTATATAAATGATGCACATGGCAAGTGGAAGTCGAGCAACTTGTTTTAAAGGCACCCAGTGCAACTTTCGAGGCTTAAAAATAAACATTCAAGTTCTAGTCTTTTTTACACGTAGTAAGTTTCAATAACTCCATACCATTACATACCGACATTCAAGCAGCAAAGATGAGACGTCGTTGTGTGGTGAGAACTGATAGAAAATCGATAACAACAACAATGCCGCCATTTTCTTTATTTTTTTGTAACCTACAATAAATAAAGCAGGCTTCCAGTCAATGGAAAAATGGCTTCTCCCCACCGGCGATTGTTGTTGTTTACGATTTTCTATCAGTTCTCACCACACAACGACGTCTCATCTTTGCTCCTTGAATGTCGATATGTAATGGTATGGAGTTATTGAAACTTACTACGTGTAAAAAAGACTAGAAATTGAATGTTTATTTTTCATTGAATGTTTACATAAAGTTGCACTGGGTGCCTTTAAAGTTGATGCATACTTTTTTTTTGTTAGGATTTTAAACGTTACATTTTTTTTACTCGTCAAACATCTAATTATCATGCAATTGTTCATACGTGGGCATTATCCCGACCAACAATAACAGCATATGACTGCACTGAATCCATAAAAAAAAGCATGTATTTTCAATCTTTGTCAGTTCCATTCCCTGTTATCGTCATTCAGTAAATTCAAATAAAAAGCTATATTTTGATCGACTATATGGGTAGTGACTTGAGTGTTGCTGTTTATTCCTGTGCCCATCAGACTCCATCCCAGCTCTCATATTAAGTTGACGAAGAGAACACAGTCTATCTCTTGTTTAACAGTTCTACCGATAACTATGTATAACCCTAACCCTATACCTAATCAGAACCCATTATGAAGGGCTCATAGGCCCCTGGGCTATGGTTCGTTTTGGGCCTTACTAAAACTTTTAGCCCTGTTAAGCTCGGGCGCAGCTTTGAAAATGCTTTGTATTTTTGTTTGTTTTTAGAAAAAAAGTCGAACGTTTTTTGTAAATCTAACAACATGATGTTATTTCAAATCATGACGTCACAAGGGTGCAGCTGATAGAGCTGTTTATAGCGACCCCTGGAGTCCTGTCACGATAGGTCTTCACTGGAGCTTGACGTAGGCCGTTTCTCAATTCGTAGCACGCGTACTACGGACTCGATGACTTGCTAGCACGTACTTGGCAAGTCTGTACTTCAAGCACATACTTGCGAGCACGCGAGTACGTACCTGCAATTGGAACAGCAGCGGACTCGATGACGTCACCACCTCTGCTCGTCCGTTAACTGTGCTACGGCCTCATTTAGGCATATACTACTGAACAATCTAAACAAATTATATAAAACAAAATCTCAGCCTCTTTCATTTTCAAATAGTATTTAAATATTCTGAATGAATAACAATTGAAAAGATATGAGTGTCCTGTCATGTGTATAAGCTATACACACACGACCTTACATATATATATTTATATATTATTATTATTATTATATTAGGCCTATATATTATATAAATATATATATAAGTTAAGAGTAACTTAAGCTACAGTTGTAACTTGTGCGTCTTCTCCATATTGTCCGCCCTCGTACTGCTGCGAGTGCGAAATGCATCCTGGGATTTATAGCGGGAGCAAGCACACACGAGCCACCTCCGATGCATGCTCGGTGAAACGGCGATATCGAGCACGCATCCAGAACACTTCCGGGTTTTACGACAGTACTCGCTTGATGCGTGCTTCGAATTGGAACAGTGCTCGGGCAACAACTGATGACGTTTCACGAGTCCACGAGCACACGAGCACGCAAAAGTACGCGAATTGAGAAACGGCTGTAGAGTTGGAAGCCGAACAATGTCATGTGAGTTTTAATGCCGCGTTTCCACTGCAGGGTGCGGAACGGATCGGATCGCAAAGGTGCGGTAGGGAGGGGGCGGTATAGCCCAGCTCAGTTCCGAGGTCGCGTTTCCACCGCCGACAGTACCCTTTGTGGTAGGCCGGATGTGGATCGCCGCGGCAGCTAGGTAAACATCATAAACAACGTCTTCCTCCCCAAGAATGCAGACGAACGTCTCCACCTCCTTGTTCGCCCAAGCAAGCGTTTTACGCGACATGTTAATTGTAAAGAATAATACCCCGAGGCTACTGTTTGTTTGTTTTTATCCCCGCACCACCCGGAAGTGATGATTCTGTCGACCAATCAACGGAGGGGGTGTGTAGCTAGAATTTCCCGGGACCCTTTCAGGCGTCCGGTCTCGTTTTCGGTACCCCAACTGAGAAGTCCCGAGAAAGGGGCCGGAACGGGTACGGCAAAGTCCGGGTCACGCCCACTTTTGGCGGTGGAAACGCGACCCGACCCGCACCTTTGCGATCCGATTCGTTCCGCACCCTGCAGTGGAAAAGTCAACTATAAGTCAACTATAAGTCAACTATAACCGCCGGCCACTTGGTAGTGTCTCGACGGTGCAGCGGTGAGTGCTGTTGGATTGGTAGCGCTCGAGACCGGGGTTCGAGTCCTGGCACACTAGATCATTCGGCCTGAGCGATGTCATGTGGTCTGAGTGACAAACATCATTCAGACCAAGATTGAGTGAGTGACAGAGTGAAGTCTGAAGATTAAGCTTACTACCACAAGTATTTAATGTTATATGTAACCAGACGTAGGCTACTCGAGGGAAATTGAAATTGAGTCGAAGTACTTTGGCGGGCGGAGCCAGGCTAGGAGATCTGGGGAGTGTGTAAAAAAACAACACAGATCTTTCAAGAACGAAGCACCGAGAACCAGCCTGGCGTGGATTCTACTGTGTGACGAAATGGTGGGGAAATAGTGTTGCCCAATCTGGCAACACTGGTCTCCACCACCCCCTCTAGGTGAACAACAACCTCCGCTTCCACATCCAGCAGTCACAACAGGCGGAACCGCCTGTCTGCTTGTGTGTGCTGACTCAATCCCCTGAAGAACGGTATGAATTGAGAATCAGGAGGGGGGTCTATTTGAGTTTGCATGATTGTATGATAATTGATTTCTTTTATTTATCCCATATTGTATTCACCGGAAGAAACAAAGTGGAATGGGTAGTCCACAAGCCGGTGTGCACGAGAGTTTCAACTGCTACTTTGCAAAGTAGCACTTATTTCTGGACTGTGTGAATTGTAAAGTCAAGTATAACCTCCAAAACATCAAGATCTGTGTCTTGGTGGTATGGTGGTAAGGCTGTGGGTTAACACTCTGCAGGTGCAGGTTCGAGTACCCGCACGCACGGCTATTAAGAATGATGAGTTTTCAGACACTATGTATGTTCAGGTGCCCTGCTTCGAACCAGGGTTCCAGAGGTACCTTAATGGACACATCTTATCTCTCTATCATGTGAATGGTAAAGTCAAGTATAACCTCCAAAAATGATCTGGTAAGTGTCTCGGTGGTGCAGCGGTCAGGGCTGTTGGTTAAAGCTCTGTAGACTCAGGTTTGAGTCCCTGCTGATACGGCTACTGGAGGTACCTTAATGGTTACATCTTATTTCTCTATCATGTGAATGGTAAAGTCAAGTATAACCTCCAAAAATGATCAGGTAAGTGTCTTGGTGGTGCAGCAGTCAGGGCTGTCGGTTAACGCTCTAGACTAAGGTTCGAGTCCCCGCTCACACAGCCACCCGAGGTACCTTAATGGATACATCTTATTTCTCTATCATGTGAATGGTAAAGTCAAGTATAACCTCCAAACATTCTCTGGTAAGCGTCTTGGTGGTGCAGCGGTCAGGGCTGATGGTTAACGGTTAGTTAAAGCTCTGTAGACTAAGGTTCGAGTCCCCGCTCACGCAGCCACCAGAGTTACCTTGGTGGCTGTGATGTCAAGTATGACCTTTGGAAAAGGTAAGCCACCAAGCCACCAAGGTACCTTGGTGGCTGTATAGTCAACTATGACCACCACCATGGCGTCTTGGTGGTGAAGTGGTCAGGGCCGTCGGTTAACGCTCTGTAGACTGAGGTTTGAGTCCCCGCACGCACGGCTAATAAGAATGATGAGCATTCAGACACTATGGTTCAGGTTCCCTGCTCTGAACCGGGGTTCAGGAGGTACAGTAATGGATACATCTTATTTCTCTATCATGTGAATGGTAAAGTCAAGTATGACCTCCAAAAATGATCTGGTAAGTGTCTTGGTGGTGCAGCGGTCAGGGCTGTTGGTTAATGCTCTGGAGACTCTGGTTCGAGTCCCTGCTCACACGGCAACCAGAGGTACCTTAATGGATATGTCTTATTTCTCTATCATGTGAATGGTAAAGTCAAGTATAACCTCCAAGCACGGTCTGGATAGCGTCTTGGTGGTGAAGCGGTCAGAGGCAGTGGTTTAAAGCTCTGTAGACGAAGGTTCGAGTCTACGCTCACACGGCCACCAGAGGTACGTATATTGATACAGCTTATTTCTCAATCATGTGAATGGTAAAGTCAAGTATAACCTCCGAACACAATCTGGAAAGCGTCTTGGTGGTGAAGCGGTCAGGGCTCTCGGGTAAAGCTCGGTAGACTCAGGTTCGAGTCCCTGCTCAAACGGCCACCGGTGGTACCATATTGGATGCATCTTATTTCTCAATCATGTGAATGGTAAAGTCAAGTATAACCTCCGAACACAACCTGGAAAGTGTCTTGGTGGTGAAGCGGTCAGGGCTCTTGGGTAAAGCTCGGTAGACTCAGGTTCGAGTCCCTGCTCAAACGGCCACCGGTGGTACCATAATGGATGCATCTTATTTCTCTATCATGTGAATTGTAAAGTCAAGTATATCCTCCAAACATGTATTGGAGGCAGAGTCTTGGTGGTGCAGCGGTCAGGGCTGATGGTTAACGGTTAGTTAACGCCCTGTAGACTAAGGTTCGAGTCCCCGCTCACACGGCCACCGAGATGAGAATACACCAAGGTCGGCTCCTCCACGTTGGCGCGTATCCCAGAACCCCACCTCCCCTTCTCCGGGGGGGGTGGGGGGGGGGGTAAGGACTAAAGGGGTCTTGCTACTTGTGGTAAGGACTAAAGGGGTCTTGCTACTTGTGGGAAGGACTACTATTTTACTTTTCCCATTATAAGCCCCTTTTTTCAAAGGGAGACTTTTAAAAAGTTTCATCATTTTTGATGAAACTTTTTAAAAATTATATATATATATTTTTTTGGTGTTTTATGTTCTTTTTTTAAATAAGGTTTTTTTTTTTTTAAAAGGTTGTTTTTGTGTGCTTTTTTTTATTATTTTTTTTTAAATGTTTTTTTTGGTGTTTTCTGTTTATTTTTTAAAAAAGGTTTTTAAAAGTTTCCCTTTTTTGATGATACTTTTTAAAAGTTATATATTTTTTCTTTTTGTTTATTTTTTTTTTTTAAATGTTGTTTTTTTTGTGTTGTTTTGTGGTTTTTTTGGAAAAAATCTTTTTTTTGTTGGTTTTTTTATTTGAATTTTTTTTTGAAAAAAAACACTTTTTAAAAAAAAGTGTTTTTTTTAAAAGTTACCCTTTTTTGATGAAACTTTTAAAAAGTTATATATATATTTTTTTTTAATTATTTTTTTTGTGTTGTTATGTGGTTTTTCTTTAAAAAATGTTTTTTTTTTTGTGATTTTTTAAAAAAGGTGTTTTTAAAAGTTTCCCTTTTTTGATGAAACTTTTTAAAAGTTATATATATATTTTTTTTTTTTTTGGTGTTTTTTTTTTTTATTTTTTTTTTTGGTGTTTTGTGGTTTTTCTTTAAAAAATGTTGTTTTTTTTGTGATTTTTTAAAAAAGGTGTTTTTAAAAGTTTCCCTTTTTTGATGAAACTTTTTAAAAGTTTCCCTTTTTTGATGAAACTTTTAAAAAGTTATATATTATTTTTTTCTTTTTTTAAATGTTTTTTTTTTGTGTTGTTTTGTGGTTTTTTTGAAACCCGTTTATCTTTTTTTGGGAAAAAAATGTGTTTTTTTTTGGAAAAAATCTTTTTTTTGTGTTATTTTTTTTTAAAACAATTTTTTTAAAAAAATGTGTTTTTTTTTGGAAAAAATCTTTTTTTTGTGTTATTTTTTTTTAAAACACTTTTTTAAAAAAAAAGTGTTTTTTTTTTGGAAAAATGTTTTTTTTTTGGAAAAATGTTTTTTTTTAAAAAAAGGTGTTTTTTTTTTAAGTAAAATGTTTTTTTTTTACAAGGGTGTTTTTTTTTAAAAAATTAGTTTTTTTTTTACAACAAGGGTGGTTTTTTTTTACAACAAGGGTGTTTTTTTGAAAAAAAAGTGTTTTTTTTGAAGAAAAAAGTTTTTTTTACAGTGTTTTTTTTGGAAATGCTTTTTTTTGTGTTTTTTTTTTGAAAGAAAGTTGTTTTTTAAAAAAGGTGTTTTTTTTAAAAAAGTTTTATTTTTTTAAAAAATGTGTTTTTTGTGTTTTTATGTATTGTTTGTGTTTTTTTTTCAAGAAAGGTGATTGGGGCCAAGGGATGTTCAAAAAAGTAGCAAGACCCTTTTAGTCCTAACCCCCCAGCCCCTCTGAAGGACCCCTTAAGACCAGTAGCAAGACCCCCTCCTTCCCGCAAGTAGCAAGACCCCCTTTAGTCCTTACCCATGGCAGAACCCCACCCCCCCAGAGGAGGGGGTGGGGTTCTGCCACGTTGGGGACCGTTTGGGGGTACTCCCTTCTTGGTGGCCGGGTGAGCGGGGACTCAAACCGGAGTCTACAGAGCGTTAACTAACCGTTAACCATCAGCCCTGACCGCTGCACCACCAAGACGCTTACTAGTACGTGTTTGGAGGTTATACTTGACTTTACCATTCACAAGATAGAGAAATAAGATGTATCCATTAACGTACCTCTGGTGGCCGTGTGTGTGTCTCATAGTGTCTGAATGCTCAACATTCTTAATAGCCATGCGTGCATGCGGGGACTCAAACCTGAGTCTACAGAGCGTTAACCGACAGCCCTGACCGCTTCACCACCGAGATGCCTTGGTGGTGGTCATAGTTGACTTTACAGCCACCAAGGTACCTTGGTGGCTTACCTTTTCCAAAGGTCATACTTGACTTTACAGCCACCAAGGTCACCCTGGTGGCTGTGTGAGCGGGGACTCGAACCTTAGTCTACAGAGCATTAACTAACCGTTAACCACCAGCCCTGACCGCTGCACCACCAAGACGCTTACCAGAACATGTTTGGAGGTTATACTTGACTTTACCATTCACATGATTGAGAAATAAGATGTATCCATTAACGTACCTCTGGTGGCCGTGTCTCATAGTGTCTGAATGCTCAACATTCTTATTAGCCATGCGTGCATGCGGGGACTCAAACCAGAGTCTACAGAGCTTTAACCGACAGCCCTGACCGCTGCACCACCAAGACACTTACCAGATCATGTTTGGAGGTTATACTTGACTTTACCATTCACATGATAGAGAAATAAGATGCATCCATTAACGTACCTCTGGTGGCCGTGTGAGCGGGGACTCATCATTCTTATTACCTGTGCGTGTGAGCTGGGACTCGAACCTTGGTCTACAGAGCGTTAACCAACAGCCCTGACCGCTGCACCACCAAGACACTAATAAGAGCATGCTTGGAGGTTATACTTGACTTTACCATTTACACAGTCCAGAAATAAGAGGTATCAATTAAGGTACTTACTCCATCAGGGGACTTAAACCCTGGGTCTAAGCGGTGAACAGAACCTAGGCTCAGCAAGAAAGGATGAGCAAATTCTTAATCCCTCAAACCTGAGTGTACAGAGTGTTTGCCAAAACTCTTACCGCTGCACCACCCAGACGCCGACTACAATTTTCTCGGAAGATCTACTTCAATTGACAATGACAATTGTCAACTCGACAATTCAGCAGACTTAGAAATAATAGACTTAATTGAACACAATGCCATTGACAATCACAACCTCTGAACATCTGAACTCACTGTCTGGTGCCACAGGGAGAGCTTGTGATTTTCAATCACAAGCTCTCCCTGTGGCACCAGACAGTGAGTTCAGATGTTCAGAGGTTCAGAACATCAGAGTTTCAGAAGATCAGAGGACGTATATATGCGGTTTCTTCCTTTGCCAATCAGACTCCATCACACCTCTCCTATTCAGTCAAGGAAGAGAAGCCTACCTTGGGCTAGCCCAGGGTGACCGGCAGTGTAGAAGATCCATGTTGAATCGGACCAATCAACCACCGCAAAAGCCAAAGTTATAGTTGATAACAATTTAATATCAACACCACGCATGGCATGATTTCCAATAGGAATAGGATGTAGGTTTGGAATGAAGCCCAGCGCTCAGAGGAAATAGACGGAAGGACTGAATGGACTGCTCCGTTTTGCATATTTAATTGCTGTTCGGGCCAATCGATGGCTTGTAGAGACTGATTGACAGGCCAGCCCCGAAGACGCACAACTTTATAAAAAGTCTTTCATTATTAATACATTTTCCACGTTAAATGATTTTGTATATCAGCACGTCATTAGAATTAACTTTTTGAAACGACGTCTGCCTAAAAAACACCAACTTCAAACTCCAACATAACTTAACCAGACCAATTCTAAAATAAACATGAATCAAAGTAGGAAAAATACAAAGTAAATTAAACCACATTGATGAACACAATAAAAATCACTTCTAAAATCACTTCTACTCAGTCACAAAGTCTACATTACCACAATATGTGATCCCGGAGACACTTCCAAAGAATGCATTTATTCAACCCTTCATTTCTGAGAGCATTGGATTTCTTTTTCTAATTTGGGTTGCTCTCTTTTCTCACCCAACACGTGCTTGCATCTGAGTGCAAATCAGACTTATATCCGTGTTGACATTCATAGTGCTGATTGATTTATTCAGTGTACAACGTTTACACTACGGCGTGTGAGTTACATTCCCATCTAAAATCCAACTGTGCGACCCTGAGAGAGCATCGCAGGGAACCACACACACACACACACACACACACACACACACACACACACACACACACACACACACACACACACACACACACACACACACACACACACACACACACACACACACACACACACACACACACACACACACCTAGTTCCAACTGTGTGCGTCCAGACATTTGTGTGTTGCTGGTAGCGGTGCGGTCTTCATTTGGCCCCCGGGTCCCTCCAACCACCGAAAGCCTTCTCCAGGTGGAGAGCCAGGGCCAGGGGGAGGCGGTCCTGCAGCTTCCCCGCGATCAGCTGTACCCCCATGGGGAGGCCCTCCCGGCTCAGCCCCAGGGGGACCTGGGTCACTGGCAGCCCCAGGATGTTGATGATGCCTGCGGAGCAGAACCCAGACGCAAAAACTACAATCAGTGGACTTCTTTTACGCAGAACAAACGAATCATCCAAATAAAATAAAGAGTTTTAGAACTCGTTATGTGCGAGGAACCGCGGTTTCCGTAGGAGTGCATGTTGATCCATTCAAGAATTACATAGTGCCCCCCCCCCCCCGATCCATGCCAACCTACACTGGATTCCCGGGCTCTTTTTCAACCCATTGTCTTCACTGTCCAACACTGATTTATGGGCAACGAAAAGCAACACAAAGAGGACCGGTACCACTGTAGAGCGGGCACCATATAGTCTGAACTCAGCCACCCGGGTTTGAATCCTGCCCGGGGGCCTATGCTGCATGTCCTCCTCTCTATCTCCCGTACCTTCCACTCTATCTCACTCTCAAATGAAATAAAACATCTTTAAAAAGTATAAACAATAGGAGCACGTTTATACACTGTCTGTCCAGACACGGTTGTGTTCATCGGGCGTAAACAACGTCTGAGAAGCACTCGCCGGTGTAGGCGAAGTCGAAGGGCCTGAAGAGCGGGTGGTGGTGCTTGGGGGCCACGTTGGGGTGGGTGGGGTACAGCAGGACCCCGTCCGTCCCCAGCAGCTCCTCCACCTCCCGCTGCAGCTTCTCCTTGTGGCGCAGGATGGAGGCGGGGGCGACCGCCGGCTGGGCCTTCTCAATCATGGCCAGGCCTTGGGTGACACGCGCGCATGCACACATGCACACATGCACACACACACACACACACACACACACACACACACACACACACACACGAAAAAGTCATTATTTTTGTTTCTCCATCAAAAATCTCAACATATAATACATTATTCAATAATGATTCACTATGGCAAAATAATAAGACAAAAACAACACACAAGACAGGATGTTCCCCTCTTTGTTAAAATACTGTCCTTAAACAATGTCAGAGCCACGTGTAACTCTTATGATTGCTGATAATAACAGTCTGGTAGTAATACAATTATATATACATGGCGTTCACTTGACCTCCCAGGGCACGTTAATGTGGTATGAAACGCCGCTGCGGCAGGAAAAACAGACGCCTGGTTGTTCAGGACCTTGGAAGTCTGCACATAAAGCAATGTGATCCGCTATCGGCATGTCCGGTAATGGGACTTGTGTATGTGCTTAACTACGGGTTCCGTAGATACAAGTGATGTCAAGGTGGCGACAGTCTGCATTAAAAATATAGTAGAGAATCGAAGTGTGAAGCAGTAAAGTCTCTGGTTAGTCTTCAATCAATACATGTTTTATGATGAGGTCATTTTCTGTTTCTGCCTGGAGCGTTTCTGTCATGCACATAACATGTTTAAGTTTATAGACTAAGAACAATTAACAAAATAAGTCCTTAAAATCCTAAATAATCAACGTGCTCATCCCGTACCGATGGCGGCCATGGTGTGATCCGATTTTCCCACCATCCATTTCACCAGCTCCCACACCGGCCGCACGGGATGCCCAGGAGTGCCCAGCAAATCACCGAACCGTTGAGGAGGCTGCACACACACACACACACACACACACACACACACACACACACACACACACACACACACACACACACACACACACACACACACACACACACACACACACACACACACACACACACACACACACACACAGTTTGCCATTTCATTAGTTTAACACTGCTGCACACAAGTTGTGAAACAAAATCTCCGATAAGTGGAATGCTGGCCAGGCTAGGGTGAATGACTCCCTTTGTATTCCATTCATAAGACTAATCTGATTTGTAGGCGGGGGGGAGGCGGGGGGGGGGGTTACTGAGCTACTGAAGATGCTTGCAAACTGCCCAAACAACCACCCCACCAGCACAGATTCCTACTTTCAACGTTCCTTGCAATGTCATTAGTAAACAAGATTTGCGACATTATGCACTGCAATGTTAACTGGTACTTCTCCGCTATTGTGAAAACCTTAGACCTGTGTGTGAGGGGGGGGATCTCTCATGAACCGACCCCAGGTCGAAACAAGCTGAGATGATGCTCTAAATATTGTCATGGGCCACGCCGAGAGTTAGGATCGTTCTGAGGCAGTTGAGTTCAGCAGCGAGAAAAACTACCAGAG
Organism: Gadus chalcogrammus; assembly: GCF_026213295.1. Classification (NCBI taxonomy): domain Eukaryota; kingdom Metazoa; phylum Chordata; class Actinopteri; order Gadiformes; family Gadidae; genus Gadus; species Gadus chalcogrammus. The sequence goes on along the minus strand of NC_079428.1, from coordinate 6,660,302 downwards.
GTCATGAGGTCATAAAATGGCCAACCGTAATTGAGCCAAAAGCAACAGCGCTCCGACATGGTTCATAAGCATGTCATAAGACATGCTTATGACATGGTTCATAAGCATGTCTCCTGAGCAGGAGTCCCATAGTTCTTTATACATCGACCTCACTCTGACAGACCTACCGCCCCCTCGTCGTCCGGCAGGCCCATGTAGGTGTCCCAGATCTGGAAGGCGTAGCGCAGCTCGTGGAACATCACTTCCTCCACCTTGACCCCTAGGTCCGCCTCCAGCTGCTCCACCACCTGATGGGGGAGACCACCACCCCAACTTATTACCCTGTGTGTGTGTGTGTGTGTGTGTGTGTGTGTGTGTGTGTGTGTGTGTGTGTGTGTGTGTGTGTGTTTGTGTTTGTGTCCCATCTCCCACCGTGGGGTAGGGAGCGACAAATAGTCGGAAGCGTGATGAACAATGGAGAGGAAGCAAAAAAGGAAGGAAAATGGAGAGCGAGAGAGAGAGAGAGCGAGAGCGAGAGCGAGAGAGAGAGAGCGAGAGAGAGCGAGAGAGAGCGAGAGAGAGAGAGCGAGAGCGAGAGAGAGAGAGCGAGAGCGAGAGAATGGTTCAACCCCCCCCCCCCCCATCCTCCATCCGTGCCACAACACAAGGCCTGAACTCAAAACACACAGGGTCGTCATCACACACACACGGCTGTTTGACCAGGACGTTACACAAACACAACCTCGAAAATATACTGGAAATCAGCTTGCACCGTGAGTTGACGATTCCCCGGTCATTGCATGCGTCCCTTTTTCCTCCATTTTCCTTCTGGGATCAATAAAGTACATCCTATGGCCTCTTAAATGTTGTTTCCCAGGCAGGGGCCGCCTGACGCCCCCACACACACACACACACACACACACACACACACACACACACACACACACACACACACACACCTGTCTCTGGACTTGGAGGAGCTGACTGTCCACGGGCGAGGTCATGACCGAGCCGCCGTCGTGAGGGACGGTGAAGAAGCGCAACTTCTTCAGGTCCACCTTTTCAGAGAGGGACAGCCTGCATTGGGGGGGGGGGGGGCACACACACACACACACACACACACACACACACACAAAAACACTTTAAATAAATGCAAGTCGCATGCATATAACGTAGCAAGTAGCATGTCCGCTTCAGCAGAGTCCGCAGGGTTTCCACCACTACGTTTCTACAGTAGCCCAGGATGGACAAACGGCTCTAGAGAAGACGCAGATTATGCATGATCACTATTTGACCCTACCTAATTCCCCCCCACCGACTCTCGCCACGCAGTCACATGATGCTGTTGAGTAGTGCTAGCACTGCGGTGAACTTCCATTGAAACTTTGCACAAAATACAGACCACCACAACGTTTTTTGTTGTGGTGTTCGTCATAACCCGAAAAAGCGGGTCATGCTTCCAATCGAAGCACTCACACCGGCGCCGCCATTAAGTCGCGCTATAACCACTCTGGCACTACTCACAACCTTTGCGGCGTCCATTATCAAAATCGAAGCTCTGCCTTTAGAGGCCAAAGGTTTGAGCGGAGCCGTCCAATGGGGTGTCGTCGCCGGGCGGATCTTACCTGTGGGCGTTGGGTCCGGCCATGATCTGGAGCATGGGCAGAAGGTCTTCGGCGTAGCGGCACATGGGCCCCAGGCTCAGGTACTCCTCGAAGCGGCCCGAGACGGGCGGGTGCTGGTTGTCGCTGGACACCAGTCCTGGACGAGGAGGAGGGGGGCAGAGGAGCAGAGGTCACGACCCCGGTAGAGGTCACGACCCCGGTGTAGAGTCCGCGGAGAGAAGGCCCTGAATTGTGGGATTCTATGTGCTTGTATATATATTATATATATAATATATAGTTATAGTTCCCCCTAGGGGGGGAGGTTAGAGTTCCCCAAGACCCGTTTGTTATTATTCGAAAAATGTTAATGAGTACCAAGCCAATTCTTCCACTATTGAGAAAGAAGCCTTGGCTCTTGTTTGGGCTCTGCAACACTTCAATGTATATGTCGGTGGGGGAGTTCACCCTGTCGTCATATTCTCAGATCATAATCCGTTAACGTTTTTGCATTCACTGCAAAATCCAAATCAACGACTCGTGCGCCTGTCCTTCTTAGACTTTTCCAGGGGCCGGAAATTGTTGGAGGTCGGGAATCTGGGTGTAAGGAGGGGTGAACGGTGTGTATTGTAGGCCTATGTGGTTCTTTCAAGGTTGCCCATGGCTCTGGAGGGTTGTATGTGTGGGCCAGTACTTCGGGATTTGTAGTTTAAGCACGTGGGGTTAAAAATACAGTTTATTAATGCTGTGTTTTGTAGCTGGAATAGTAGCAGAATCCCACATGGGTGGGCTTCTGTCTTAAGGGGGGGGATATGTAACGACCCAGGCGGGTCTCTCGAGGCTCCGCCCATTTGTGCTGCTTGCCTGTTCTGTCCCCGCCCTTTCTTGTGTGCAGGTCTCAGGTGTGTGCAATGAACCTGCTGATGGGCGAGGGTAGAAAAGGCCTGCCGTGCCAACACCCAGGGGCTCTCTCCTCTCCTCCGCTGGCTTTAGGCTTTTGTTTGGTTGTTCTCATGACTGACCTCACACCACACTTTTGGTTACATCACATATTACTGACTTACACCACATCCCATTAACTTTACCTTAGTTTCTGTTCAATCTTATTTAATAAATAATTGTTATTCCTTTACCCTGCGTGTGGCCTCCCCAGTTTATGTTCATGCCAGAGCCAAGCATGTTACATATATATATATATATATATATATATATATATTATATATATATATATACACCATCGTCGACTATTGACGACGATGTTGGACATTTTGGTGTTAAGTCAAAAGTTAGGTGGATAGATGTTTTAGTTTGATGCCATACCTTATATATATACATTTAAAAAGGGGATTAGGATCTGCTTTCTGAAGTAGTAGCTGAGCTCATGAGGCACACTGACATTGTAAACATTCAGCATTGATTATGCTATGACGATGTAATCCTTTCAAAACCTAGGAAGAGTAACTGCATTGTAAATAATCCAACAAATGTGTGTGGTTGTGTGTGCGTGCATGCATGTACGTTTTTGCATGTATTCATGAATGTGTGCGTGCAAGACATTTAAAGACGGGCCCAAGTTTCCGGGTCAGATCAAGGCTACTTTATCATCCCATTAGCGGGTAGAAATGTGTGAAATCAGCTTCTACATGAACACACACAGCATGCAAGTGTGTGTGGTGCACCGTTACCTGAAGTGGTTTTATGGCCGAATATGCCGTTGAAGAAGCAGGGCATACGAATACTGCCTCCGATGTCCGAGCCCACCCCGATCACGGCCCCGGCCGATGCCAGCAGACTGCCCTCACCTCCTGACGGGTCGCACACAGCAAGAGAGGGGTGGTTCTTATTGGAGACCTCATCTCTGTTGCATGTAACATCGGTAGAGTGGTGCCTGCGCCGTCTCGATCCCCGGATCAAGGATGTGCAGGATTCGTTTAGGTGTGTTTATTTCAGCATGCATGTATGTTTGAGGGTAAGTGTGTCAAGAGTAGGCTTTAGTGTGTGTGTGTGTGTGTGTGTGGGTAAGTGTGTGTTTGTGTGAAGAGTAAGGTTTTGTGTGTGTGTGTGTGTGTGTGTGTGTGTGTGTGTGTGTGTGTGTGTGTGTGTGTGTGTGTGTGTGTGTGTGTGTGTGTGTGTGTGTGTGTGTGTGTGTGTGTGTGTGTGTGTGCAAACATGTTGAAGCGTGCGTGTGCACAGACCTGAGCTGCCCCCCGGGACCCTCTCCAGGTCGTAGGGGTTCCTGGTGATGCCGTACAGGTGGTTGTGCGACTCAGACCACATGCAGAGCTCGCTGGTGTTGGTCACCCCCAGGGGGATGGCCCCCGCCCGCTTCAGCAGGGCCACGGGGGGGGCGTCCACGACCGCCACCACCCCGCGCCGGGACACCAGCCCCGTGGTCTGGGGCATGCCTGGGGGGGGGGACCCACTCTGTTAAGGGCTCATTATGGCTCCACGTCGACGCAACGCAAGGGGGTTTACGGACCCTATACTTAATTGCGGACCCTCCTTGCGGCCACCGCAAGGGCCTGATGTGCGTCTCACAAAATGTTAACCTTCTGTTGAGGCGACGCAGCTCTGGGCTGTGATTGGTCCGCTCACTAAAACCCGACGCAGAACCAAAATAGGTTCACGACTGGGTCGAAGCGTCTGGGTGGTCGTTGCGTCGCGTCTTAGTGGAACCATAATCAGCCCTTTAGCCAGTGGCTAATAAACAATAGCATTGGCTTCTCTCATGTGGTGGCTGGCCGCAGATGCACTCAAAGCCCCGTACCCTGCAGGGCGAAGGACTCCTTGACGGAGAGGGGGATCCCCAGGAGGGGCAGGCGGTCAGCCAGGACCTCCTCCCCCCCGGTCTCCTCCTCGATCAGCTTATCCACCTGAGAGGCCTCCTGCAGGGCCGCCGCAAACCTGGAGAGAGAGAGAGAGAGAGAGAGAGAGAGAGAGAGAGAGAGAGAGAGAGAGAGAGAGAGAGAGAGAGAGAGACACACATCTTTCAAACATAGTTCCTGGTAAATGACTTCAATAACATTGCATGCACCGCTAGTGATTTTCACTATTCACACCTGCAGCTACGTTCAGCAACATTTCCTTTTTGCGCCAGTTCACACATCATGGCATCGGATCACCGGAATAGGTGGTCCAAGTGTTCGCCCAGCAGGTGGCGGTATTGCCATTTGCGCTTATATATTTATTTATTTTCAGGAACTTGCCGTCGAGTATGGAAGCTTTTTACGACAATAATCCTCTGCAAATTAAAGTTGACGAATTAAATGCAATAGCACAATTAGGCCTACTTTTTATCTGTCATAATAAGTTGGTTTATTATGGGTCGAATTTGTCCCGCCCACTCATATGCATTATAATTTTTAACATTTTAAGGCGGGGCATATTTTGAAAATGCAAACGCAAATTGGATGATTGCATTTCCATTTATTTATGACCCAAATATTATGGCGCGTTAAGATAAGCGCAGATTCAAATACGTCCTCAGTGCAGTGTTGAGATCGTTCGCTCACTCTGACCATGGACAGACGTATGAACTGTCTCAGACCAAGGTCTGCAAAACCACTAAACAATCCTCCCCCTAAGAGTTTTGTACTTGCCGGTCTTTGACCATTGCGTTGATGAGGGGGTTGACCTCCTGGATTCGGTCAATGTACGCCTGCACTACCTCCAGACTGGTCACCTGAACAAAGTGGGGAACAGTTCACAGTCTTTCCCCCCCTCTCAGTGTGTGTGTGTGTGTGTGTGTGTGTGTGTGTGTGTGTGTGTGTGTGTGTGTGTGTGTGTGTGTGTGTGTGTGTGTGTGTGTGTGTGTGTGTGTGTGTGTGTGTGTGTACTAATACTAGTATACTAGTACTAATACTACTAATAATATGAATGTATACGATACAGCAGAAGTTTAGGATGGAAGTTCAAAATCGCCTGGGTTACATTCCACAGGTTTTATATCTGTAAACCTTTAATCTGACTTGCAAGTACTATAGTGAGTCTGGATTTTCTGGCAGGTCAACATGTGGTAAACACCAAAAAAATCGCGTAGACACCGAATGCATTTCTAAGAATTGTTCAAACAACTGTACAAACGGTCCCGAAAAAAAAAAAGAATACTGGAGAACATGAGCGTTAATTTGATCGGAGCCAATCAGCGAATCGTTCTGAGCGACGGCTAAGAACATTCCGAAAGACGGGCACACCACGATCACATAGTCACAACACGCGCGCACTGTCACATCACACACTCGCGGAATTGTCCCTTGACCTCAAACGACAGACCTCTCTGCGTCGAATTTTCCGCGCAAGCTGCACCGCGGATAAGGTCAGCAGCGGGTTTTCAACAGGAGGAAGCTTCCTCCGGTCGCAAGTCCGGGAAGAAAGCGCCTGAAAAAGCCCAAAGAGGGCTCCCATGAGCGCCCTGAACAGCCATGACTGTACTCGCTCCAGTAGGGACAGCGCCATTTCCTTACACACGGACAACAGGGAGCGCTGGCTTTTATTTGCAGCGTCACCTGCAAATCATCAGGGCTGATCTCCCAGCATGCAACGGGGGACACCGCTGGCTTTCGGCATTCGAGGCTATATATGGACAGTCCAAAGCTGAAATGGGTTATCTTGCGAAGTCCATGTGATGTTATCGATTGTCTTTTTCAAGGCTGTGGGAATCATGCAAGTGACCTATTGGAACTGCGATAGGAACTTCAGTTTTCCCTATAGTTCGGTCATGCCAAACAGAGCATTGAAAATAATTGGGATTTAATAATGTAATTGTTATAATTGCTCAATTTACATGCGTCTTAAAATCAATAATTGTATCAATGCAGTAGAGGAAATAACACAATAACATGTAAATAATAGTTAGAATCCATTAAGCAGCCAATATACAGCACACCCGGCAATATCATAGCGATGACAGCAGTGCCATTAATATCATATATATTGCGCATAATCCATCATTACAAATAACTTCCCATACATAATTCACAATAGAGGGGACATTCCAGAATTGGAGGACATTTTCTGTCCCACCCATGAAATTTCAAATAATCCATGCACAAAATACTAAAACATGCACTTGTTGTATAAATTATACTTGTCCTTAGACAAAATGTAAATATAGTTGTAGAAAAAGTGGTTCCAAAATATTATTTAAAATACCAAATAGCTCTCGAGCCCCCCCTAAAATGTCACTTTTCTCTTGTCCCACCTTCTTGATGACCAACTTGCATGTCAAATGTAACAGTTAAAATAAGTTATAAATCTACTTTTTTTGGTATGATTTTGTTGATACATGTCTTTTGTAATTGTTAAAGTAATCTGTTGAATCATCAACATATTTTAAATAATAGTAATTATGCACTGAAGTTGTGTCCCACAACATGCGAGAAACCCTGTTACCAAAACCAATTTAGCCTGACAGTGGAAGAGAAAAAACAGTGAGTCACATGACAGAGGAAATTAAATCATTACACCATTTGCTAGCACAATTTGCTAATCACATGGATAGACCAAAGGTACATCCTTTCTTCTATTTTTCATATTTTCGCAATCTTTTCAGCCTTGATGATCAACGCAGCCCTGTTAATCATATTATCAAAACAAGACAAATTAATTTCAAGTTTTCTTTCTGTATTCATATAACTTAAGTTTGTCCTTGACCTTGACAGTAACATCACATTCCACAGCTAGCATCTATTCCTGAGAAAAAGCTAAAATTAGCATTGATTTGCAACCCTGTTACTGTAATTAGAGTAGGGGTTGCACTACAGCAGGGGTGCCCAACTTTTTTGACCCAAGATCTACTTTTCAAGTAGCCAACCTCCCTGCAAATGAATGTGCAGTCCATATTGACTTCTCAGAAAACTACGGCTGCAAGTACAGCGCTGAAGTACAAGCTGTCCATTTTGGTGCATCACACCAATAGGCCACTTTGCAAACTGGGGTTTACTATGTGGGGGGGGGGGGGGCATCTGCCCCTACCTCCTTTTGCACTGCATCGGCATCCAGACTGAAGGGACCACCTGCCATATGGCAACACCTGGAGCCCATCCTGAGGGAAATCCGAGAGAGATTTCCGGATGTGACAACCATCCATTGTTTTAGCGATGGCCCCGGCACGCAGTACAAGCAGCGCGGTCATTTTTACCTCTTTTGTACTGAAATTTTCAAGAAGGGGTTTACAAGAGGAAACTGGAACTACTTTGAACCCCGCCATGGCAAAGGTGCCCCAGATGGTGTGGGTGGCACATTGAAGAGGAGGGCCGACAGGCCTGTCAGCCAAGGAGTTGATATTCCCACGGCATTGTCCATGTACCAAGCTCTGAGTGAGGGACAATCAAAGGTGAAATAGTTTTACATTCAGGAGCAAGCTGTGGAGGATGCAGTGAAAAAATGCCAGCTGACCTTCCAGCAGTACCTTCCACAATGAGGCTCCTGGGAAAATTATCTACCGTGACAGTTGCATGTGTTCGGCAACAGGGAATCTGGAGTGCGATTGCCAAAAAACAAAGTGCTTCAGTTTTAATCCCACAGATGACCACACAGAAGACCCCATATACAGCACACCAGAAGAGGTGGTGTGGCACAGTCCAGAGGTTGTGGGGAACTGGTGTGCCCGCGTGTACGACCACACCATCTACCCAGGGATCATCCAAGAGGTGAATGAAACCCATTGCCAGGTGAAATGTATGCATAGAGTGGGGGAAAACCGTTTTTTCTGGCTGTTGAGGGAAGATCTCCATTGGTATCCCTTGGAGGAAGAGCTGACCCTCATTCCTCCCCCAGAGAACGTTACCTCACACCACATGGCCATCGTAAGAGAGGTATGCGATACTCTGGCCAGCCAAGAAAATTCAATCTGAACATTATAACATCAGCTTTTTAAAATATTGATCAGTTCATGACTATTTTTGATATGCTTATTCATTTTAATGCCAGGTTGTTGGCCTACTGTAATATGACTATTTTTATATATATATTTTTTTTTTGTCCCTTGAATATTTGATCAGATCCAGTTTGTGGTCTTGTTGAAATGTTTATTTTTTTTATCATTCCTACTCATCCTGTTGATCCTTCATCGAAACGGTATATAAAATCAACCGTTTACTTTGCGCAACCCTGTTACTCTAATTTCAACCCTGTTACCATATCATTTTTATTGAAATAATCTTAAATTATTTTCTCAGCTCACAAGGGTTTAACCTATTGTCCTTTTAATAGTTTGAATGATTATATGCATAATGTATTTGAGCAAATATTTGAAAATAAATACTGAAATGAGTAAAAAAAAACGTGTGACTATTGAAAAGTTAAATTATTAATTATTAAATTAATATAAGTCAAGTCTTATCTGAAATTAAACGAGTATTCAATGTGAAGGTGACTTCCTTTACTTAATGGTAAAGGATTTATTAAACAATATTTTAAAATATACTTTTTTCAGGTTCCTGACTATTCGTAACAGGGTTACGCCAAACATAGCACACAACAAATAAAACATCTCATAAAAAGTGTATCTTTGATGCCTGAGCTGGACGAATCAAATTATTTGATGGTTTATTACCTGTTTTTCTTAAATACATAACGGTAAATTATAAAATAAAGGGTACATTTTTATAAAGTGTTGATGCCTAAATTGTCCTCCAATTCTGGTATGACCAGAATTGGATATGCACTTTTCCTTTCCGCGTATACTTTATTTAGACACTTGGTGGCGTCATCTACCCAGGTTTTGAGCAACAACGTCTCGCTGTCGCTCAAAAAACGCCATTAGATTCTGAGCACGTAGAAGAGAAAACGGGCTGCACTGCAATGCAGGTCAGTGGGTTAGTGGAGGATCCATGCCGCCGCCTTGCAAGCATCGCCTGCTGTGCATGTAGGTGCATTTGGATCTTATCTTTCTATGTATAGGCCCTGTCTCGCCTATACAACAGCTTTGGAGTTGGAGATCTCTCGTTTTCTTAGCCATCTTATCACACGTGTCTGCGACACTTCGAAATATATATTTCAGTTTAACACACTTCAAGAGTTGTTATGAAATCTAGTGAGTTCCGTTGTTACAACTTGCTTCAAGTTGAAACTTGCGTAGAAAATATACTACAAGGTAACTTGAAATGATTATAAATAGATAGGCCTACACAAATAGCCTAACGCATTTCTACCATTGCATTACTGTCTAGCCAGTTCCTAGTTTGCTAACCTCCCCGGAATCAATCAATCCATACGTCCATCCTGGTAATCGAATAGGCCTAAATAAGAGTTATTTTTGAGTCTCATAAAGACCTGTAGCAGATGTCTGCTACTATAAGCGACATGACGCATATTCTTTGTGCAGCCGTTTTCAAAGGATGCATCTAGGATGCGTTGCAGAATCTGCCCAGTCACATGACGGATATTATGTTCTCTGGCATCTCAGTAAGCTATTTTTCTCTCTGACATAAAGCTTCATTAATGCGTGCAAGCGAAATCCCTATTTTCTTACAATTCATCCTTCATCAGCGTCCAGAAGGGGAGATCGCTGGGTTAGCATGTGCATGTCGATAGGCCCATCCATTCAATTGCACTCAAAAAGATTCTAAACACATCGGAAATCGTTGAAAAGTAATTAAGTGCATTCCCCTCACATGGACAGGAGAGGGGGTATTGCGCTGCAAGTTCATAGATGCAGTCAAAGGATATTGAATCTTGACTAAACAACTCGTCTGAATCTGGGCTAAACAGATAAACACCAATTAACATATCTTGGTGTATAGGCCTACCTTTACCTCTGAAAACCTTTCTTGTAAAAGGGGTACACTACACTACAGTAGCTCCTACAGCCATATCAACTTCAGACAGACGCTCCAAAGGGTAGTGCGTGTGCTGTATTGATGACACTTCGTGTATCTTATCCCTGATTGGTGGAATTGGTGCCCAATGGTTTTCACAGAGGGGCAATGTAGTATAGCCAGCAGTAAACCCACAACCAACGGACAAACAATTAAGTATAAGTACAATACTAAATACATATTGAGTTATTTAAAAGGTAAATGGCAGCAGGGAAAATCTGTTTTAGGTTTATTGGTCCTACCCCTTGGCCAGATTGTGTCTGGGTCCAGACAGAAGCATTAGAACCCTTGCGGGGGGCTAGGATCAGCCGAGATTGACCGGGCTTTCATCAAAGTCCTACACTTGAATGGGGAGGGTCATTCGAGGTTCCGCTGGCAATTTTGCACCATACGTTGACATTGCCTCTCAATCTGTTTCTATTTTTGAGGGAAAGTGTCCCGTACTTGCTTACGAAGATGAATGTGAGGCTCCATTCAACAAAACTGGTTTACTAAATGTTCACCCAAAACGTTGAAGCCTACAATAAAAGAACATGGGAATGGGTTTTCTACAGAAAACATCCTAATGAAGCTTGCGCCTTGTCCATGTCCTTAATCAAAGTGCCGAGATCTCTGTTCTGATTGTGCTTCTATTTGTGTAATATTTTATTTGTGTACCAGTCCTTGAATATACACACGAAACACGATGACAGAGTCGTCAGAAAACTTTATTGTTATAACTATCAGCCTCAACATCATTATATTATCATCACTTATTATGCCCCACAGGCCATTCATGTCTTGTGTGATTATATATTTTATGAGATGGAATAATAATTTTCCTACCATCATACCCATTAAGAAAGCAAAGATTAATTTGGAAACAACCAAAAATTCCAATGTTTGTAGATTAGGTCTACTTATAATTCTGGTTTAGGAGGCCTTAAGAATGTGGAGACAGAGACATCTCAATCCCCAGTTGTAAATTGAAACCACTTAACGAGCCTCAGGCAGAGGAAAAACTTCGGGACGTGCCGAGACAGGCGTAAAGATTTCTGGAAATCAGGGGAACTTTGCGTGTCAAGACGAGTATCAACAACCTATTTTATTGTCATGTGGTCATAAAAAGAGACAGAAAAGAGTTCCAAACTCAGAAACACCAAACATAACTAACACAATTTCGGAATGCCAATTGATTTACTCTCATTCGTTACACTGAAAGCAGACCTCCTGATTCACTAATTGCAAAAGCAGTTGACTACAATGCCGCGGAATGCAGATGGTCTGCTCCAGAGGGGGCGCACTGAGGACCTCTGTAGGACATGGAAGGTATTACATGTAACCTATTGAACAAATAACCTTAGGCCTCATATTGATAGCCTATCTTCTCTTACATTGGAATTTATTGTGTTCGGTCCGGCAAGTTTAATGGCATCTTAATCGCTTTCTCGAATACATGCCCTGATGTAAATTTCAGATCTGGTCAGATTATAGTTAGTATGGTTAGACAATAAAGCTTTCTATTCTATTCTATTCTATTCTATTCTATTCTATTATATCTACGGGCAGCTGGGCCCGATACTCTCCCTTTCACAATCACGCACGCGCATGCGGGAGAGCAAGACACACACACAAACGCAAAACACCTAATGATTCCCTGCTTCTTTGCTCTTATCGTGTTCCAGATAACTCACCCACAACTAGCTTACTGCAGTTAATTATTCCCATACCAGCACAATTTCTGCTTTTCTACTCCAACATAGTGTAAGAGGAGCTGGAGCAGGATTTGGGATGGAGGCCTTCTCCGGTAGCTCGGATCCGTTCAATCCAATCTCCCTTCTCCTGAACAAAAGCTCAGAGATTTGCAAAATAAAAGCGGATCTGATGCATGTCGGACTAACAGGCAATTAATTTGCTCTTTAATCAGATCATGAAACAAAGAGCCTATCTGGTTTAAGTAAACTAATCTCCAAGTGGATACTGATTAACTTTACTATTCTCTAATGGGGCGGGAAGAGGAGGGGGGAGTATTTACTTTACAGACCCCTCTATGGCCCTGGGGGGCTCGGCTGAAGTGGGTCTCTCGGGGCTAAGGTGTGTGTGTGTGTGTGTGTGTGTGTGTGTGTTTGTGCTTGATGTAAATATGCATTTATTCTTCTGATTTTCCTCCATTTGTGAGTATGCTCCGGTCACTGTCATCTTCACCACATTGTGTGTGTGTGTGTGTGTGTGTGTGTGTGTGTGTGCGTGTGTGTGTGTGTGTGTTTGTGTATGCACGTGTGTATGGTGTGTGTGTATATTTGTGTGTGTGTGTGTGTGTGTGTGTGTAGCAGCAACACCATCATCATGACCATTGATCTCTTCAGCAGGCATCTTCATCCACTTTGGCAGGAGCGGAAGGGCTGGAGGATGTGTGTGTGTGTGTGTGTGTGTGTGTGTGTGTGTGTGTGTGTGTGTGTGTGTGTGAGGGGGGAGGGGATGACCATGTGGCATCCCCCCCCCCCCCCCCCTCCATTCCCCCCGCTCCCCAGCTCCTCTCCTCCTTTGGGGATGAGCGGGCATGTGAAACAGCTGGTGCACTCCAACCCAATTAGAGCCTCCAAACCCCCCCCCCCCCCCCCCCAACACCGCCACTTGCCCCCCTCTAACCCAGACCCCCTGCCTGGGTCGCTCCGGCCCCCCATGCGGCCCCTGGGCCAGGCAGTGCGGTGCTGGTCAGGGGATGGTAATGAGGTGGGGGCTCTTGTACCAGGGAAGAGAGAGTCAGCTGGGGGACGGATGGTGCAGGAGGTTGGGTGGGGGGGGGGGGGGGGGTGTTGGTAGTGGTGGTGATGGGGGAAGGGGTTGGGGCTATAGATTTTTGCAGGATGGATTCAGGCACCAAATTGGACACACATGCGCCTGATTCTGTTTAACTTTACACAAGAAGCAATTCATTCCTGGATTCTAAACCACTTGATGAAAGGTACTGGGGTGTGGTCGAACCGATGGTCGTGCACAGAAGAAGGCTTTTGAGGAAGGTTTTCCCGAGCAGGGTTGAAAATAATATGTTGTCACTTTGGGATTCAAATTTGTACTTCGGTAAGGCTGTGTGTGATTTTAGTATTGATTTATATGGTTGTTGTTGTTGCACTGAGTTGCCAACATCGAGTACATTGTCCTTGACTTCGGCGTGCCTGTATCTCGGGATAACTATTTTGTGGTGATAGTGGTGGTGTAGCGAGTGCTGCATCGATTCTACTCTCAAATTGCGAGCGTTGGGTCCAATTTGGGACGAACACCGAAGTCTGCCCCTGAATTTCCAATCGATCGATGACTTCCAACACCAGGAGCGAGGACAGTACACGAAGATTGGCATGTCTTTAAAGAAAATAAAAACCAAGGAGGTACTCGAAGAGGAGGGGGTGTTATACAGACGTAGCCCAACGAAGGGAGGCCTGAAAGGCATGTGTGTGTCTGTGCGTGTGGGGAGGCCTCCGTGTCTCCCAGATGGGCCTCGAGTCGGCGCACAATAGAGGGTATTGATCAGAGCAAACGTTTTATTTTTTTTATAATTCTTTGCTCTGTCATGCTGGGAGAGCTGTGGTAGTGAGAGCTGGCAGAATGTGGGAGAGAGGCTGGTATTGATTTAGATAGAAGGATTATCTCACCTTTTCAGCACAGGGATGCACAGGGGACACACACACGCTAACACACACACACGCACGCACACACACACACACACATACACAAGCACACAAACACACGTGCACAAACACATGCACAAACATACAGACATACACACGTGCACAAATACACACGTGCAATCTCCGCACAGACACACACACACACACACACACACACACACACACACACACACACACACACACACACACACACACACACAATCTAGAGCAGTGTCACATATACAAATAAATAAATTAATTTGTTAAAAAACAAATGCTCCATTGACACACATCGGGATAAGACACAAAAGAGGCCATTATCAAAGCGGAATAATCCAAAATGACATTCCTTTGAATGAACATGAATAAATGCAGCATGGTACTTTGAGAATAAGCTTGCTGGAGGACCTGTTCCAATTCCAGGCTCACTCAATCAGACGTTTGATCTCTTGATCAGTCTTTAACGCTTGATATACGCATCTTTAGAGGGACTCTAGGCAGGGTAATCCTGACCCTCACCTGTATTGGTCTGCCAGGGTGCTATATATATCTATTCTTTTTTTTATTCTATATTGGGATAATTGTTTTAATTATTATTTTTTTCTTATTTTTATTCTATTTGTCACCTTATTTTAATATTTCACATTTTGAATGTTGCACATTCTCTGCAGGCACAGCAACTTTTCATTTCACTGCATTTCTTGTATATGCATGTTACCAAGTCTTGAATCTTGAATCTTGAACCTTGGTTAATAGTTGACGTGTGGGCCAATTGTTTTGCTGTTGGTTCACGGTTTAGGGATAGCTAGCCGACGTGACCAGTGTCTGTAAAAGGGAAACCCATGGGCCACCTAGAAGGTTCCTGAGGGCACAAGTAGTTCGGTACGGAAGCACACAAGGGACAATTTAGGGTGGATAAACATAGATGAATAAATCAATTGAAGCGTGGTGAATTAATAGGCATGAGGGCTGAATAATATATGGTAGGCCTAGGTGTCTTTGAATGACTAGATCCAATAAACTCTATCATGAATAATAAAGTGGCAAAATCAGACTATGAGAGAGAGAGAGAGAGAGAGAGAGAGAGAGAGAGAGAGAGAGAGAGAAAATAAATGGAGAGAGGGTGCAGGAGAAAGACAAAAAGAGAGAGAGCAAGCATATCTGAATTCCTGTTGAAGCAGATACGATATGATGATACAATTGTATCCTTTTGATCGTTTTTATTTACTTATTGTAAGGATGACATAGCAGACCTGATGTGTGACGTCGCTGGAGAGTCATACGCGCCAGCGTCCGTCACCTAATACCCACATATCGGTTTGAACGCCGTAGTAGGGGGACGGACGCCTTTTATTCTATGATAACTCCCCCTTATTATGCCAACATCGGTGCCCCCACACAGGTGCTCCTTGGCGGCGGTCACGTGGGTCCCGCCCAGCAGCGCTCGACCAATAAAGAGCGCCTGAAGTCGAAGCTCAGCTTCCTTCTTCGCTACGAGCCGCAGAGAGGAGGGGGACGGGAGGTACGAAACGAAACCGGGGAAGATTGTCGAACGGTTGGGTCGCTGAAGAGAACGAACGAACAAGTAAGGCAAACCGTTAGCAATACATGAACCCCAACCGGATACGAGAGCGGATATCGGCTGCAGACGCCGGCGGCCTTGCAACAGCTCTATTGGACATTTCTGTTTTACGACCAAAGTGCAGGTAAGCATCCATGTCATGCATGTGTTTTACGGCTCGATGTAGGTGCAGTTGTGTGTCAGCGGTTTTCCCCCCGTGGTTCCCCGTGTCTTCTGATGCCTGCGTGAGGTTTTCGCAGAATCTGAGGCATGTTGCGTGTTACAACTCTTACTTGGACGTATATATAATTAATGGACCGGTGGGAGGTCCGACTGCGGCCGTATCTACCACGATAGACAGCTGCTGCACGGTGTGTGTGTGTGTGTGTGTGTGTGTGTGTGTGTGTGTGTGTGTGTGTGTGTGTGTGTGTGTGTGTGTGTGTGTGTGTGTGTGTGTGTGTGTGTGTGTGTGTGTGTGTGTGTGTGTGTGTGTGTGTGTGTGTGTGGAGATATCGCGTTGCCTATACGGCCCGTTATCATCACTGCCCCGCAGATAACCTGACGAATGGCCTGTGCCCCAAACACAAAGATATCCTTGCATTATATTTAATATCTTTACGACATGGTTTGTGTGCGTGTGTCTTTATTCGTCTATTTGCAGCTCTGTGCAAGTGCACGGGGAACGGGGGCTTGCAATTGGTAGATCGGGAGGGCTCGTCCTCGTGCCTTCCACTGCAAGAGGCAACCGGAGGAAACCCAAGCGACTGCTGCTGAGACGCCGGTGCCAGCAGCAGCAGCCTGCGCAGTTAGAAAAACGAGTCTGCGGAATAACCCACCCGGCCAAAGCGTTCCCCTGCCTCAGCCCATGAGCGAATCGAAAGGACTTGCACCCCCGGTGAACGATGCCGCAATGTAGCGGTCTCGGGTCTTCGGAATAGGCCTACCAAGCGGTCGGGTGCAGACGGTACTTTTCTCTTTTTCCTTTTTTTGGTGTTGAGCAACTCGGACACGGGCCTTCACGGTATTGCACCACGACTCTGGTATCCCCCTAAAGAAGCCCCCACTGGGGAATACTTTGCTTGACTCCCGCGGGAGACCCCGAGAACTGAGCGACATGGACTGTGTCAACAGGAGCCGGGCTGTTTTTTGAACTGCGCACACGTCCAGTTCCTCCTCCTCCTGCTTTTCCTCCACCTCCCGTTCTGTTGCTCGTGCGACATGGAGAGGCTCGACTCGGACCTGGACGGGGCAGAACCGCCCATCCACAGCGTCCACGGCCCAAACCGGGTCCGACCCTCCTCGTACCGGGCTCTACGCAGCGCGGTGTCCAGCCTGGCCCGGATAGACGACTTCACCTGCGAGAAGATCGGCGCTGGGTTCTTCTCCGAGGTGTTCAAGGTGAGTCCTGGCTTGATTCGTTTGTTGTTATTTTTTCGTTCCTGTACGAGTCAGTTACATTTGCAGTTTGGAAACATCCTGCTTCCTCCTCCTCCCACTTATTTACCTTGGCCGTGGGAAACGGGCTGAAGGTTATAGCACATGTATTGGAAGTGATTTGGTACAACGGTACTGAAGTAAGGTTGTTTATTGTGGTGGATTGGTCACACATCTTCAAAACTCCTCTCCCTCCATCCCTACTTCCGATCAGTTTCCACAATTGGTTTCTATGGGGACTGTGTGTGTGTGTGTGTGTGTGTGTGTGTGTGTGTGTGTGTGTGTGTGTGTGTGTGTGTGTGTGTGTGTGTGTAAAGGGATACCGCCGGGGCAGGTAGATCTGGGGGCACGTGAACGAGGCGCCACCTGACACCGGGTAGCCGGGGGCAACCGGTACGGCTCCCGTTACTCGTGGCGTCATCATCGCCGCCGCCAGTCCAAAGAAGACGACAAGCACCTTCCAGAAGAGGGGAGGGGGGGGGGGGCAACGGCACGGCACGGCACGGGGCAGGCGATAATGTCGGCCATTATTGTTATTATGATTAGATTAGCACCTTCCAGAGAGACGAGACCAATGGCAGCTGTCCTCAGGTATTCAGAGTATCTGTGGATACCTATTGTTATGATTTGATTGGTACCTTCCAAAGGGGCGGGACCACTGCATAATCACAGCTGTTTTGAGGTATTCAAAGTATCTGTGGAACCTATTGCTATTGTTTTTATGATTTGATTAGCACTTTCCAGAGGGTGATGAACCACTCGATAATGGCGGCGGCTTTTGATATCATGATTCGATAAGCACCCTTTGACCAGCGACTAAACCGAATAATGGAGTCGCAGGGGAACGGAGGACAGCTTCTCCAGACGGATGTCATGCAACGGGGTTGGTCTTGGCTTTCCAGTAGCACTTTGTCTTGAGAAATACCAAAGGCTCACCCAATCCGCTGAGACTTGGATTTGCCTTAGTTTTTGTTTTTTGTGTTCTCCAAAAAGGCATGAAAGTATAAGCAGAGATGATATTTGGGTTGAGGTTTTTCAGGTTGAACCGGCCAAAAGGAGAGTTTGGATGGCTTCTCGTCATGTTTCAGAAGGATCCAGGGATATGACTAATGTACCGTCCTCTTTATTTACTGTGGGATTACATTTTCCCACATGATACAGCTTCACTAAACTCAATGTAATTATGCCGTTCACTTGGTAGGGATGGTATTTTCAGACATTCCCCAAGTATTAAAAGATTTCCCCTTGTGATTTTTTAACCCACCATACCTCGTGATGGTGAATCACTCACTTCAACTTCCCTGCCACGAAGAAAGAAGGAAAACTTCTCAAACTACCCTTCCTTCAGAGGAGTCACGTTTTATTATTCATGCCGGTGAAGAATAGCCACATGGCTACGTCAGGAACGCAACCAACGCCTTCACAACAGGCCTTTCATTGAGCGCCGGCAGTAACTTTGCCCATTTTGAATGGCCAATGAGCATGCAAATGTCACAGAGTCGCTTTGCGGCCGCGCTGTCAAGATGCTACTTGTTCTTTGATTGGCCTTCTGGCTGCGATCGTTCTGGTTGTTATCGTTCAGATAGCGACCATATAAATGCAAATGTGTTCGCAAAGTGGATCCGCTTCACTGCAATCTGCGGTCAACACTCACGCGACAAGTGCGATGGCTTAATGAAATGGTTTTGTAATTGTGGAGGATTGATTGCTGTCTTGTCCCTCTTATGGGTGCATCTGCAGTGTGGAGGGGAGAGGGGCGATGATGTAGCAACAGTCCGACTGCACCAAGCGACCTCTCTGTGATTGATCTAATTGGGTTTGCAGCTTGTGGCCAAGACACACACACACACACACACACACACACACACACACACACACACACACACACACACACACACACACACACACACACACACACACACACACACACAGGGGGGGTCACTTCAAAGTGTTGAGCGCTGAAACCGGGCCCTGTTCCCGTTTGAAAATGGAAGTCTCTGTTCTGCTGTGGCGCTCCCTACATCAATGGATCTGCTAAACAAGGCGCCGAGGGCAGCCGCCCGCCCTCCCCGCCACTGGGCTGTTGTCCCGTATCGGAAGGAAACCCTCCTCCAAACACACAGCCCTCCTATAGGCTGGAGTGGAAGAGGGTGCATGTCAATTCCCCTTTTAATTTTTTTTTCAATTATTTCTCTAAACATTCTTGTTCTTTCTTGTGCTTATTTTGGTCTGGGATCAAACAGGTACTAAGAATGGTTCTCCTTGTGACCTTGTTTTTTAGAAGAACTGGCACCTGATCACAAGTGAATTCCTATTTGTTTAGGTACAGATATTGTTTTACCTGAGGGCAAATCGATATAATGATCAGTCTAGACTAGAGCAAAGAGCGTTACACTAAAGAGTTTTAACTGGCAGCTCAAAAACTGCTGATTATGTAAACTAACAAGGTTGCTTGGCAATAATCCCTAAAGATGATGTTGCACAAAGTGCAATCTCAACCAACAAGATGGGTTATCGCGTTTGAAGGATTTTCATTGATGGATTTTCATTAAGGGCAATTTTGTAAGTGTTTCGGTGAATGAATTTGGTGATAATGGTATACATCTTTCAAGTTTTTTTTAACTAATATTCAATGACATTGCAGCTTTAAATGACAGTTGGGACATTCTATTGATATTATTTTTCTGTTCCAAATCTCTGATATTGAAATATTGGCCTCTTCAATTTGGTTATCAACAAGTTCTGACAGTAGTTGAATGCAGGCAAGGTATTTCATAAGCGATCAGAATGATAATAAAATGACAGTGATGTATTGAAAGCACTAGGGTCGAGACGGGGGACGTTGCCAATGGACTTGAAAATTAATTTAATATAATAAATGTAGCCCACTTATGAGCGGCTGTAATGCATCTGAAACCACCCAAATGGGTTTTATGGAATCAGACCCACGGATGAATCATCCTGATCCATAAATGGGCCATTACAGACCCACATACCACGGTGATTTTGAACAATTAAGGCATTTTCATCCAAACTAAATACATAGTTAATTCAGATCGGCCTAAACGCATCGAGGGAAGGAGGGCCTGAGTGTGTTGTCCTCCTCGTAGTCGCAGCCCTTTTCACTTCCTTGGTGGTACTGAGTAAACCTGGTTCACACACTCTGCTAATAACGTGAAGGGCTGCTCTTATCTGTTGGTACGAGGCTGATATTTATGGCTAACATTCAGGGCAGAGTGTGCCAACTCGCCAATAAAAAGTTAATGGTTTACCCTCCGCAAAAGTCGGAACACCCAAGGAGCAATCTGCCGATCAAGTGTTGTCACCGGAGTCCTCGTTTTGCCTGCGTGCGTTGTCAGTCCTGGTTTGTTGTTGTTGTTGTCATTGTCTTTGTCAAAATGGCAAGAGAAACCTAGTGGCGGATTTATTTTGTGTGCGAGTGTGAGTCACGCGTTGTACCCCAAACATGAAGTCATCAGCCCGGTAATTATCCTACAGGCGGTGATTATCTGAGTTAGAGCCTTGTTCCCACAACGGGAAGAGCGGAGGAGGTGGGCTCCGTCAGCTTTTAATGACTTTGTGTCATCGCCAGGAGGCACACAATTTGGAACCTCCATGCTTACAACAGTGTGTGTGTGTGTGTGTGTGTCAGCTGCCTGTGACATCAACCTGTTGAGCTGCGCGGCACACTATTGGCTACGCTGGACTAGCACTAAAGTGGCTGCGGCAATAGACGGCAGGTCGGGTTCCCACAGGACAGGGCTGGGGGTCTCCGTCCAGCGCTCTCGTTTAGTCATGTCGCTTTTATCTACAGTGACTTGGAGGGAATGCTATTTATATGCAGGTCGTCACAGATGACGCAGGTAGGGGTTACTTGAGGTGTCATCTCCCCCCCCCCCCCCCCCTTTTCCCCTTAAGTTCAGTAAACGTAACCTTGCTATTCATCTTCTGACAAAGACCCTACTGGCTTTTTAAACTGTTGTTCTTGGGTGAAGTTCAAACCATGTGCGCAGAGTGCGCTTTTGTTGCAGAGTGCAGACACAGAGTGAGGGGGGCTGTCTATTGAGGCTCCCCCACTGCTGGGGATCTGTTGAATTGAGTTCTGTTCAATCAAAGGTAAATAAGGAGGAGGAGGAAGGGGGGAGGAGGATGGCTGTGGAATGGATGTCTGAACAAAAAAATGTGTTTGTTTGTGTGTCGTTTTATGTTGTGCACGGCAGCATGTGAACGGTTGGTGTTTGGCAGGCCTTGTGGCATGTGCATGTTTTTAGACGTTAGAAAAGGGAAGTTTTGCTAGACTTGCACAATTTGTTTCACTTGATAAAGTGTGTGTGTGTGTGTGTGTGTGTGTGTGTGTGTGTTAATGTTGGCCTAATGGCGAAGCCTCTAGCCAGTGTGGGAGGCGTCCAAAATATGTTTTTGTAGAGACGACACACTGTTAGTGTCCCCACTAGCCTGACATGCTTCAACCTGCCCTCTCTTTCCCTCTCTCTCTCCCCCCTCTCTCCCCCCCCCCCCCTCCCTCCTTCCTTCTCGCTTTCTCTGTCGCTGTCCTTTGATCTGTCTTGTGAGACCAAGGGTACCCTGAGTCTAATGTATGAGCTCTTTATGAACTGCTGTGATGCCTCTAAACGTACCAGAGTGTATCTTATTGACTCGATCTCCTGATTATGTATCCTGACGTACGTGACGTTGTGTATTTACTATTTTCCACAGGAAGGAGGGAGAGGGAGAGGGAGAGAGGGAGAGATGGAGATAGGGAGTGCTTAGATTTGACCTGCAGTGGTTGGTTTGTTTGCTGTGGGCTCCTGCAGTGTTCTGGTGGGCGGGAGAGTGACTGACTTAGTGATGTTGCGCAACCACAGGGCTTGAAGTGATCGCGTGTGAGTGAGTCACCCCACATGCACACGCATACACACACACACACACACGCGCGCGCTTCTAGACTATGGGCATGGTGTGCATGTGAGCAGGTGCTCGCTCGCCTATATTTCTACCGACCCGTATAAAACGTCCCGTCTCCATTGGGGTCGTTTGCTTGTCCCAGATGCACGCAACCTTTAGAGGAAGACTTTACTATGAAGATCAACTTGGAAGGAACACACACACACCACGCAGTCACCGAATCTGCACAGGATTTGCTTGTGCATGGTACCAAGTTTAAACCTCTTGGATCATCATTTATTTATGTTGCCAAATTTTTTCAATTGTTATTATATTTTTGCTCTAGTCTCGGACGTCTGAATTAAAGTGCTGTGCTACTATGACGACCATGAAACATGAACGAGGGGCGGGGCCTTTTGGTACCTGGTGACCGACGGCAATGTCATCCCCCCACCTCTCTCGCTCTCGTCAGCCCGGGGAGAACACTGAACTTGCTGTCGGGTTGTACTGAAAGAGCCCTGGCACTGACATTGTTGCCACACGTAGAATTTTTGAGGGACTTGCGGTGCAACCGATTTGGCTTTTTGCTTAAGACTCAGAATCGTTGGCTCGGCTCAAGCCTCGTCTCCGAGGGAGCAGGCTGTGTTCTTAAGCAAGCCGTGCTTCACTAAGCAAGCGGACCTGGTTGTGTTTTCTGTGTCTTTCTGCTTAGGAACACAGAACCAGGGCGCATGCGTTTTTGAGACTAGGTATTCTGGGAAAAAAAACAAACGCCCTGTTCAGAACTGTGTCGACACATAAACAAACACTACTGCAAACCACAAATTGACACCTTCTCCCGGGAGACCTACGACAACATACCAACACACAACCCAGCTGAAGGGAGTCTGGTTGTTGCTGACTGTAGATGTTATGATGCCACAGGTCCAAAAACAACAGCAGTGGGCGTGTGCGTGCGTGAGTGTGTGTCCCCGTAAATGTGATGCCACTGGTCCAAAAACAACAGCAGTGTACATGTCTATCAGTACGCTGTATGCGTGTTCTTCGCGCGCGTGTGTATGCGGTGAAATGAACACAGAGTTACATCAGTTTACATGTACTGTCAGCCTTCTGGACAACTGTATCAAGTTATAATACAAATGATAATGAATGCGTTTAGGAATTGTGTCGTGAACATAGCAAAGCTGCGACTGGTCCTGATGGAGGAATCACAAACTACAGTCATCGTTTTATGGACCTGTTGAAACAAGTTGGGGAGCTCTGCCTTTCTGATTCACAGTAAACGTGTGACTAATGCTCTTTAATGAATTTCGTGGTGGGGCTAGATCATTGGTTCTCAAAGTGCGGCCCGCAGGCCAATGGCGGCCCGCAGAAACATTCCTGGCGGCCCACAATGACATACAGAAAAATGTAAACATCAAGAGAAAAGTCGACTCTCTCTAGCTTTCAATCCTGTTACATCCTCAGTTTCGTGATTTAGACCTCACTGGACCTCACTCCCAGAGGTCCACGGTGCAATGTTCTTTTCACCACTGGGATGCTGACGGCGATTCCCGCCTAATCTTTTTTCCTTTGGCGGCCCTCAGTCAAATTTTGGGTTCCTAAATTGGCCCTCAGCTGTCAAAACTTTGAGAACCCCTGGGCTTGATAATGGAAAAGATAGTGTGTGTGCAGAAGATGTTCATGCTATGTTATGAATGAGACTTGTATTCTATGTGTCATTTCTAGGCCAGAGCCTAAAGGCTTAAAGCGTGTGTGCGTGCGTGAGAGATGCTTTAGTAGGCTTTGTGGCTTTTCTCTGGTCTGTCTGATCTGTTCCGTAGTCAAACTGACCTCATGTCCCCACTCCAGCTCACTTCCTCTCACTTCCTCTCCTTCCTTATCTCTCTCACTGCTCATCCTCTCTCTTTTTACCACATCTCTGTACATCTTCCCTCCAATTTCTCTCTGCCTCTCTACATCCCTGGTGGTTTAACTGATGTAAACATGTTGTTGATATCGGAATACATTTGGGGAAACGATTCTTGATTTTGAGATTACACACATGCGCACACATCAAGAAGCCATTGCGCAAACACTGCACTCTACCATTTTATATTGCGACATAACTACCCATTTATAACCCAACACACACGCACACGCACACACACACACACTGATTTGCAAAGTCAGCGTTTTGGATTATATTCAATAACACTTCTCCAATCATTTTATCCACCACTGGATTACATTAGAAGTGAATCGCTCCTCGCTGGTTTTTAGTTCGTCCAGGTAATGGTTGGGGTGGGTTTTTTTTTTTTTGTGCGCAGGTGCAGCACCGGGTGACAGGGCAGGTGATGGCCCTGAAGGTGAACACCATGGCCAGCAACAAGGCCAACATGCTCCGGGAGGTGCAGCTCATGAACCGCCTCTCCCACCCCAACATACTCAGGTGACCCACAATGCACTGGGGTTATTTCAGTTTCCGTTTTTTTTCCAGGTAAAGCCCCTATGATACTGTTGATGCTCCAGACCGTGGCTGTCAAATCTAGATTGTGTATCCAGATAAAAAATAGACCCCATTGCATAATTCAACATGTTTGCGCATAAATATTAATTAGGGCTAATGGATGGCTGGACGTTTTTATATTGTGATCGAGCGATTTGATTTTGCTTTGACAATCGATGCATGCGCCAGAAAGACTGAGAGAGACTTTCTTGGCACACACAAATTCATGACTTTATACAATTCTTATTATCAGTTTGGACGCTCATACCATCACGTTTGCACTGGTTTCAGGGACGGCCAACTGTGCCTGTGTAACTACCTCCTTTTTCATTCTCATCGGGTTTTGCCATCTTCCTCGTCTGTCTGTCTGTCCCTCCAGGTTTATCGGCGTGTGCGTCCACGAGGGCCAGCTCCACGCCCTGACGGAGGTAAGGCTACATTCCCGTCAGCCAATCGGCATACTGCGTGACATTAGCCCCGCCCTTGTAGCTCCGCCCTTCTCTTCATAGTAGACCCAGATGGGGGCCGGACTCTTGGAAAATAGAGTGGATTGATCTCTAGGTTCAGCGAGCTCAGACGTCGACCTCCACCTCGTTAGGATATGAGTTGGGTTGTTTCCACGGCGACCGTAGAGTGGGATTGGTAAAGAGATTAGCACAAGGGGCGGTTTGAAAACAAGACTGGGAAAGAGATGGATTGTGCAGAGTGAGGTGGATGCTGGCCGTCACTGGGATGAGATTGATCTGGGTCGATGGCCTTTCACTGAGGGAGCAGGAAAAAGACCGTCTGTGCCAGACGGTTCTTCAGAGCAGAGCCTTGCTTCCAACCGGGGGTCCCGTCCCGTCTCGGGGCTCGACTCAAGAACGACAAAAAAGTGGACGATGACTCAAACTATACGCCGCCTGAAATATGTCGGAAATTGGCAAATACTGCAGGACTGAAGTTTAGTACTTCACTTTGAAATACATAAAGCACATTGATCTGAAAAAATGTATTTTCTTTTTACGCCTTTTAGACAATGATAGCAGAAACATCTTGGTTGTTTTATGATGCAAAAAGGGAAATAAAGTTGCTGACGGGTCTGACGTCTCTGTGCCTCTGGCTCCCTCGCAGTACATCAACGGCGGGAACCTGGAGCAGCTCCTGGAGAGCGAGACGCCTCTCCCCTGGGGGGTGCGCCTGGGCCTGGCCCTGGACGTCGCCCGTGGCCTGGAGTACCTCCACAGCAAGGGCATCTTCCACCGGGACCTCACCTCCAAGGTAGACCCCCCCCCCGTGACCATGACCCCTCAACACACCTTTGTTGCCCTTGTAGTGTTTTCGGAAAGTGAATTTCCAAAGTGAATTAGTCTACGTGTTGCACCGGGGTTCCAGCAGGGGGTCTCAGGACATGTGGCCCGTTGTTGGTCCGCTCCTAGTATGAACCAGGGCTCGGGGGCTTTGACTAAGCTCGTGACGTGCACGTATTTGTCAGTCCCCTTCACAGGCTTGGTCAATGTGCATCGGAGGAGAAGACCCTTAATTAGTGTTATGAGCGACCCCTGTGTTTGTCCTACGATGACCCCTCAGTTAGAGGGTAAGCTCATCACCGTTATGAGGCTGGTTGTCGCTTATTGACGCAGCAGAGGTGAATCGATCGGTATTGGCTGAAGACAGTGTATTGGTCAAGCATTAAAACCACCAGACTTGCACTATGACCCCCCCCCCGGGGATGTGTGGGAGTGAACTAGATGGTTGGCAGTGAGGACATGCTGTAAAAGACTATCGGCGCCGAGTTTAAATTGGAACAAATGAGGTCAAAGGTCAAAAGATGAAACGCGAGTGGGAGGAAGTGCATACCACACGCTCAAATGAACTTGCCCTTATTAGGAAATGCACACGCACACACACGCACGCACACGCACACGCACACGCGCATCTCCAGCTGCAGTGTTGGTGCTAAATCATGGTCGGCGTGACGCGTGTTGTATTTATTTTGGGTGCAGAACTGCCTGGTGTGCTGGGAGAACGGTGCCTGCTCGGCCGTGGTCGGGGACTTTGGCTTGGCGGAGAAGATACCAGAGTACAGGTACAGTCTCCACACACACACACACACACACACACACACACACACACATACACACCACGACCGATTAGATAATAGCCAGCAGTCTGTTGGGACTTCTCCTCGCTCCCGTTTCTCTCTGCTCTGCTTCTTGTGCCCTCCCTCCATCCCTCTTCCTCATGTGTCGAGTATATTTCTTTCTCACTCAAACACTCACTCACTTTCTCGCTCTTCAGGAGGATCCCAGGACAATCTCATTACCCAGAGCAATATGTTACTTTGTTTCACTACCCCCCCCCCCCCCCCCCCCATATAACTTATGTATATGTGCAACTATTCAATAACCATAACCCCTGGAACGTGTTTGTGCGTGCTTGTGTGTGCCTTGACCTTTTAATAACCCCCCCTCCCCCTTCCTCGCCTACTAACCCATCACTTGAAGCGTGTATTTCATTACCCAGCAAGTGTGATGTACGCCCGGACAGACGCTGGCTAACAGCTGGGGGCGGCTGCTCGGTCAATGTTATCAACAGGAACCAAGCGGTTGGCTGGCTGTCGCTGAGCAGCGTCGTTGCACACCCAGAGTAGAAGAAGGATATTAATTACGAAAAACGTCCGACGTCGTTGGGAGGCTTTTTAAAAAATGCCGCTAATCTACAGTTTGCAGTAAAACAGTAAAACTGTGCGGTGCTCTGCCTGTTCCTGGGCCTCGACGACAACCAGGCAGTGCAGCCCGCCTGGCGGTTTGCAGCCTGCTAAAGTGTTTTTGCACCAGGGCTGTCCTCTCCCCCTGGCTCTCTGCCGTCTAAACACGGCGGCAGGCGACCGCACCTCAACACAAGCTGAGTGGACACCGATACAGGGAAGACATAAATCTGCCCCCTGCCCAAGGAAAGCCATGCATGGTTTTAGTGAGCCCCCCCCCCCCCAAGACAAACACTGCACCTCCCCCAAAGAAAAGGCTTATAAAAGGAACGCACTGTGCACGGAAAGACGTGCACACACACGGTCACAAAGCGTTAAAGTCCGAACAAATTGCATGGTGTGTGTATCACTTGAACTTTGACCTTCTCTCTTGAACACCGAACATGGTGTGTGTGTGTGTGTGTGTGTGTGTGTGTGTGTGTGTGTGTGTGTGTGTGTGTGTGTGTGTGTGTGTGTGTGTGTGTGTGTGTGTGTGTGTGTGTGTGTGTGTGTGTGTGTGTGTGTGTGTGTGTGTGTGTGTGTGGGGTCATTCAGTTGGCACCTTGCTGTTTCTGAGGTGAGGCCGCTGCCACTGTAACCTGGCCGTGCACACAAATCAGACAGGACCACAAACTCACAGGCACGCACTTACACACACTTGTATGAACCTATAGTGTTTCTCTTTATTTCATGCCAACCTTGTCTTTACTCAAGTGTGTGTGTGTGTGTGTTCCCACACACTTGTTGCAGTGCAACAGGGACCCGGGGCTGTTGTTTGTGGTCTTTGTTTACCTACTCTGGCAAAAGACGTGGTCGTTGAATGCCGGCCATTGAAGGGATTTCCGCTATATTTTCGAGGGCGTGTTTGTGTAACGTCCTGGTCAAACAGCCGTGTGCGTGTGTGAGGACGACCCTGTGTGTTTGGAGTTCAAGCCTTGTGTTTTGGCACGGTAGGAGGATGGGGGGGGCGGGAGATGATTTTTTTTTTTTTTTGGAAAAGACTCCTAATATGGTCAAACTATTCCACGCCCCTCTTTCTCTCCTCCCAATGTTTCTCTCCAACACCCCACTCCACTCTCTCCTCCCCCCTTTCTCTCTCCCCCATCCAGTCCTCTTCTCTGGTGTCACATCAACGGCCTCAATCTCCTCCCTTTATTTCCCTTCCTTTCTTGCTTGCTTTCCTTCTCTCCAGTCTGCCTCGTGCTTCCGACCATTTGTCACTCTCTGCCCCACAGTGGCAGATGGGACACACACACACACACACACACACACACACACACACACACACACACACACACACACACACACACACACACACACACACACACACACACACACACACAGGAAGTGTTTGCCAGAAGGGGGGGGGGGGTGTGTGTGTGTGTGTGTGTGTGTGTGTGTGCACACACGTCTATGTGTGTGTGTTGATGTCGACAAAGTGCACGTGACTTTCAGTGCACAATGTGTTCCTTCCGATTTCTCTACACAAAAAACAGAAGTTGTTTCGTTTATAAAAACACTCCAGGGTCATCTGAGGAGAGAGATGCACACGTGCGCAGCGACACGTGCGCAACTGCATGCATATTTCAGCGGGATGATGCCGCGGCCCTTCTCTTATTCCCCTTTTGTTCTTCGCAGCGTGTCAACGCATTCTACAAAATGTATACGAAATTGTGTGAGGACAAGGTTTTCAGGAGAGCCCTCCTCATGGATCAGTCTGTTGTTCTGTCCTCACTCTCCTTTCTGTTCGTCCCCACTCCAGCGAGTCCGGGGAGCAGGAGCATCTCTCCGTGGTCGGCTCCCCCTACTGGATGGCCCCGGAAGTGCTCCGATGGGAGGCGTACAACGAGAAGGTAATTGTCGGACGTCTTTATCACCCAGACGATCTCTCAATACCAAGAATGCAGAGGACAGACTTGTGCTCTCAGGGGGCGGAAGTTCTCGCTAGTCGTTCTCGGGAGGATGAACTTGTGAGTTCACGAGCACGCAGTCAACGCGGTTCACACTTTGACACAATGTGTTCTTCCTGCTATTGCGCAACACTCCCAGCACAGAGTCGGCCCAGGTGGCTCTGCTCCTTCTGACAGGGCACTAGACTAGTACACCAAACTATGTATAAAGGGAGTATTTAGGGAGCAGACCTATAATTAGCCTAACGAGTGACCCCTGTGTGGCCCACGATGACCAGGGTCTGTTTACAGGGTCTATGTTCATAGCATCTATCGATGGATGATTTTATGAGAGCAAGTCGTCAATGTATTCCCTGAGCGGAAGTATAAGCCAATCACAGGACTCCTCATCCTTTTTAACCTGTGTGTGTGTGTGTGTTTCTCTCTCACCTGTCCAGGTGGACGTGTTCGCATTCGGCATCATCCTGTGTGAGGTCATCGCCAGGGTGCAGGCTGACCCTGACTTCCTGCCCAGAACAGAGGTACCCTGTAGGGATCAGACACAATGAAATCAATGCATTTCCAGGAGTCTTTGTTTGTTGTTTGTCACCTCAAGCGGTGTGCATTTCTCAGCGGCCGCCTATGTCTCTATGGACATTGAGGTGTTGCTATTGGTTGTATCTGACAGCCACTAGTTGGAGGAGAGTTAAAATTAAAGTCTAGATCTATAACGCAGAGGAATTCTAATCACTTTTTGAGTTTCCAAAATTGTATGCATTTTGAATTGGACCTGTTCATAGGACATTAATACCTCTCTGGGGAAATTAATGCGGTAACTTCCTGTATGTTTGTCGTTCTTGTTTTTCAAGCCACAAACGGGGATTTTCGCACAAAACCGCCGGTTTCTTGCTCACAGGAAACCACAAACAGACAGAGAGACAGACAGGGTACGTGTGTTAACCTCGTCTGCCTGTTCCTCTGCAGGACTTTGGCCTGGACGTGGACACCTTCCAGCACATGGTGGGCGACTGTCCCCCAGACTTCCTGGAGCTAGCCGTCACCTGCTGCAATGTAGGTCCCCCCCCCCCCCCTCTTCTCCCAAATCTCCCTGGCTCATCATCTCCACCACAATGCTGCGTTGATGTTTGCCGTGTATGGATCACGCTGTACACAAATGCCTCTCTGCGTTTCTCATGAGGACTCTAAACGTAACCATGGCAACGTGGACCCCCCCCCCCCTCTCCTCTGACAGATGAGCGCGGCGCTGAGGCCGTCGTTTGCCGAGATCGCAGCCCAGCTGGAGCGCAGGGAGGCGGGGGCGGCGCCCGCAGACGGACCGGCCGCGCGCTGCGACACCTCCAGTAAGTTGTGTGTCTGTGTGTGTCTGTGTGTGTCTGTGTGTGTCTGTGTGTGTCTGTGTGTCTGTGTGTCTGTGTGTGCTGGTTCGTTCCAGTTCTCGGGTGAATTGCATATTTGTTCCCCATAAAGCTTTTTTAAGGAGGATTACATTAGTCTATATATTGTAAAAAAAAGAAAAGCGTTGGTTTGGAAGACGTTTTCTGGACACAAGTTTCCCCTTTAGCAAACCCACACGTTACGCCTGCTTTTGAGGGTAATTCATAGCGTATTTCTTTGTTTTAAATGGGTCATCACTGTTGTAGTTCAGCTTCAAAATACAACTCTAGTGTATCTATCTTTTTTTTAAATGTCAATGGGAAGTTCAATGCGTCCCTGACTCCCAGCTAGCTCTGCAGCAGACGCCGCAGGCCGTACCTTCCCTCTCTGTAGTCCGAGCCCTCCTACTGAGTCACCTCGGCCCCACTCCAACCTCTCTTCTTTCACTTCCAGCCTGCTCGCCTGCGATTGGTCCTCCATCCCGTCGGGGCTCGCTATGCCCGCCCACCGACGCCCGCCTCTCCCGCAGCAAGTCGGACATGCTGTGCCCCCCGGCCACGCCCCCCGCCCCGGGGGCCCTGGCGGTCCCTGGCTGCGGGCGGGTCAACCCCTTCTCCCAGCGCAAGGACCTGCAGGGCGGCAAGATCAAGCTGTTCGACACGCCCTCCAAGTCGGTCATCTCGCTGACCTTCGCCCTGCCGCCGCCGCTGCACGACGACCCCGCCGACGGCGTGGGGGGCGGGACCCCGGCCCGCAGGCACCGCCGCTGCCTGTCCCTGCCGTGCACGCCCCCGCCCAACCTCACCTCCACCCCCCTGCCCCCTGCCCCCAGCGCCCGGGCGGACCGCCGCCGGGAGACCGGGAAGGAGGAGGAGGGGGAGGGGCGACGGACGGCTGACGAAGAGGAGGCGCTGCTGGCGTCGAAGACCGCCTGCGACTCGGTCAACGACTCGGGTCTCCCGTTGCCCTCGGAGATGCTGACCCTGGAGCTGACGGACAAGGAGGAGGAGGAGGAGGAGGAGCCTATGGACTGCACCAGCTCCCCGGACACGCTGGGCGGCGGTCCCCCCCCCCCCACCCCACCCCCGTTCCACGGCAGCTGGCTCTCCAACGGCCCCAAGGGCGGCGGGGGCCTCCCCCTCCTCCCCCCGGCCCACGACAACAACAACGTGGTGGTGGGCCGCCCGCTGGCCTGGGCGCCCGCCGTCGCCCGTGGCAACGCCAACGGCTACCGCTCGCCGCCACCGTCGTACAACGGCTACGACGACGAGGGCTACGACCCCGCCGGCGCCTCGCCATTCGGCTCGGCCGGCGGCCACTCCCCCGACCAGGACGAGGTCATTTCCTGTCCGGGCTGCTGCCTGGCGGGCCTGCGCTTCCCCTCGCTGTGTATGCGGGCATCGTCGACGGCGACGGCGCCCCGCCGGAACCCCTACAAGAACCTGAACGGCGAGCGGAGCGCCAGCACGCGGGGCCTGCTGCACGCCGGCTCCAAGGGCCACTCCCCCTCCTCTAGCCCCGCCCCCACCCAGACCAAGAAGACCAGCCCGGAGCCGGGACTCGTGCTGCCCGGCGCCCAGACATAGTGACACCCCCCTCCCCCCCCTCCCTCGCCACACACTGCCGGCCGGGTGGTTCTAGTGGGGTTCTTCTCTTTGAGATGTTTGCACTGATTTTAACCCAGCAATACTACCACACACACACACACACACACACACACACACACACACACACACACACACACACACACACACACACACACACACACACACACACACACACACACACACCTTAAGTTTCCAGCGATGGAGGAGGAGGTGGATGACATTGAGTCTGGCTGCTGGGCCGACGGGGTCAGTCCACTTATTTACTGAATGATTTGAGTATTTCCAACTGCTCCCGTCTCCCTGTGATGAGCAAAGAGTCACTGCTCTATAATATAGAAGGCGGGGGGGGGGGGGGGCAAGGAAAGGGGAGAAGAGGCCACTTTTGGCTTAGGATTGCGCCATAGACCGCTTGTAGGTTTGTGGCGCAGCGGCCGTTGGTGGCTTTGTAGCGCCCTCTGCTGGGCAAGGGGCGCTATGAACTCGGATGTCGCGTCGGAAAGTGCAGCACGCCGAGACGCACGACGGCTAGTCGTGTTAGCATGAAAAAGAAGACGCTCGTAAAAAATGAATATAATAAGACCCCTTACCTGAATGTTCCCGTGCTGTAAAACTGCTGAACGACTGAAAGATTTAAATAGAAAAATTGAAAAAAAAAATCATGAGTGACGAAGAATGTTGATGTAGGTCTTTGGTATTCCAGTAGCGGCGGACACAGGCGCGTCTCTTGACTTGAATAGTGGGCACTGGTATGCCTACAGTGGTTGTTAACGTGATGAGCTCCACCTGTGTTCGCTGTTACTGGAACGCCTCTGTGATAAAGGCCTGATAGTCGAGTATTAACGGAGGGGGGGACGATGTCATGGAGGGAGAAAAAAAAAAGCTTTTGTGTTTTTTTTACAAGGTGAATGATGTACTGCCGATGAGATGTTTTGGTATGAAAGAAGAGGTGTGTGTGTGCGTGTGTGTGTGTGTGTCGCATTCTCTTGTTTGTTTTGCTGTAGGCCTATCATTTCTCCGGTTGCCTGGTGAGCACTTCGGCTGTATTACTTTTTGTTATCGCGATACGGAAACATATTCGCAATTATTTGGTGAATGAAAAGAATGGTCAGAGACCTATAATTTCCACGAGATGTACAGATTGTTATTTAAAGATGTAATTAAATAAAGAATATAGACTCTAAATTGTATTGTTTTGAGACTTATCATTGTTCATTTACACTTTCCAAATAAACCAAACCAAAAATGTAATTGTCTTAACAGTCACTGGTAAGACACCAAGCTGTCTGGGTCCTCTTTAACACTTAGCTCTTTGTCCCGTCCGCCCTAAGGCGCTTACAACCTTTCCTCTCTCTTACTAAATATCCACGCTTCAATTAGCTCCTTATCTCGTCCCTGCGCGCACGTGCGGGCACGGTTGCGCACACACACGTGCGGGCGTCCTATCAAATCGGATGCCGGCGATGCCGCTTGACTCATCCCGTCTGCGCGTTGGCATTTCAGAGAATAGATTGTTTTCGCTTTGGAAGTGCTCGACCCTTGACGGAAGGTCCCCCTCTGCAGCAGCCCGGTTCATGGCACTCAACTGGGCCGTCCGACAGCGTGCTCCGATGGGACTGTGTGTCACTCTAACCCTGCTCATCACCGGTGAGTGTTTATCATAGGCCTGCAAAAAATATATTATTTTACGAATTTAAGCAAGTAGGCCCATCCCAATCATGAGTATACTTATGCTTTACAAAAACATCACTTTTTAGGCTACTCTTTAGTTAATTGACTGCAAGTTAACGATTATACATACAGTGAGATCGCCTAACGCACCGCGTCTTTTCATGTAAACCAACATGCGTGCGTTCGGCTACAACCGTAGTGACAGACGAGTCAATCAGCGTCTGAACCGTGTGTGTGTGTTCTATTTTGGTGTTGTGGTTTCGTGCGAACTAACCCCCCCAGTCACGCCAATATGGACGGCTGCTGGGTCACTCTGCAGCACGAAGGTGGATTCCCTGGACTTAGGATGCCTCCTGCGGTGGGATTGTCCCGGAGCCAGCCCTAATGCCGCCTACACGGTGCAGACCAAGACACAGGGGTCAGTCTCATCTACGAGCCAGCTATAGCCTTATCCCCTCAATGCATCTATTCCCCATCGAAATATATAATTTTTTACAACTCTGTCATCAAGTAAACAATTACCTTGAGACTAATCGTTTGCTTATAAAGATGTATAGGACCTACTGAAAGTAATACGTTATCTATCCATCTTTTACCTTTTATCCATCTATCCATTCTATGGTGGTGTACTTTAAGGCTGCCTACCATTTCATCAAATTGAACTTGACACAGAAACCTTTTCATTTACTTTCGGTCTAGTTCTGCGATGACTACAATTTATGTCCCCTATATTCATCTGCATATCTGATTATTTATTTATTTTCATTTAGGGCTTATTATGTCCCGATAGATTAATGATACTCTCCTTGGGTCTACATTGTGTTTGTTTGTATTTCTGCGTGCGAGCACGTGCGCGTTCCATGGCCTACTCCGCGCGTCTGTGTTTGGTCTCATAGGGATCCCTGGAAGGACGTGGCGTGGTGCGTGTGGATCTCCTCTCAGAGCTGCGACCTCTCCCAGGCTTTCTTCCACTTTGACCTGTACAACATGATCCGTCTGGGCCTCCGTGATGACGTCACCGACGGCTCTCCCACCACCACGGCCTGGAGCGAGCCGGTGAAGTTCGACTACAGCGACTTCGGTCGGTCCGAGGAGCTGCCGAAGGGCAAACAATTAAGGGGTTCAAAAGTCTGAATATCTTTCTGGTGCATTATATTATGTATTAAATAAATAAATAAATATATATATTTACATATATCTCCGTAATTAGGCCTAGGACTTGGCTTTCATAGTCCGGTGGCAAATAGTACAACAACATAGCCTACCCGTGTTCGCTCTTATCTCTGAACCCCTCCAACCAGCGTTCAGCGCTCCGTCCGTCTCCCTGTACCTGGACGGCGATCGGTTGAGCGTGCGGGTGCAGTTTCCCTGTGCGGCCAACAGGAGGTGCTCTCGAGGGATCTGCTGCCCTCTCTCCGAATTAATCAACCCCTGGACCTCAGTGACTGTGTACAACCAATTGAATCCCTCCGACTACAAGGTATATGGCGAGCATTACCATCCTGGTTTTAAATGGGCGTCCCTATTGTGTGTTGGTGTTGAGATGTTGCATTATTTTGGTTACATTTACATTTAATGCAAATGCTATGTAAATGTAATCGGTTAATACCTTTAGCCTCTTTTATTGGAGGGGTTATTTCATTACAGGACTTTTTGTTTGCCAAGTATTTTCTGCATCAATCTGGCTTACATTTAGGCCAACTTTAAAGTGAGGGTTGGGAGTGGGGCAGATATTCTAGCTGGATAACAAAGATACAGGCCAACACACCTCTGGCCCAAGATGCATGACCATGAGTGGAACGTACCATTGCAGACCATGCTCTCTCTTAATATAAAAGCTCCTCTGTCAGAACTTTTCTAGTGTGTGTGTGTGTGTGTGTGTGTGTGTGTGTGTGTGTGTGTGTGTGTGTGTGTGTGTGTGTGTGTGTGTGTGTGTGTGTGTGTGTGTGTGTTGTGGTCAGTGGAAGAAGAGGATGTGGTTTAGTTAAAGCATTGAATCCTCAATTCATTCTGCAACATGCAACAACAACTCTGTCTCTATCGCCCCCGGCCCTACGGTGATGTTGGTGTGGTGTGATGTTGGTGTTGGGGCAGAGGCGCACGGTCTGGAGCCAGGAGGTGGAGTCGGACGTGCAGTTCTCTGGCCTGGTGCCCGGGCAGCACTACTGTGCGGTGGCCAACTTCTCCTTCCCCTCCTACACCATCGCCGCCTCCCCCCCGTCCACCCCGCGCTGCGTCTTCACAGACCCCCCAGCAGGTGATACCGGGTGGGAGAGGTTAAAGGGGGGGGGGGGGGGGAGAAAATGTCCTGATTCACTGACCTGACTTGGTTGAATGAATAAAGCATAACCCTGCTTGTTAAAGGTGACCTATTATATCACCAGGTGTGAGTGTGATTAGCCGTTACAAGACGTTTTGAAAATCTGCCTCTTCTGACATCACAAGTGGGCGTGTCCACCTAGATGTATAAAAGATAGTTGAGCAACGTTTGCTACAGTCCACTGGGCAGGTGGTCTAAGGTTGTATAATATGTCACCTTTAATGTAATGCCTCTAGAATAATCACAGTTTATTCTTGCATGATTCAACGTGGTCCGTGCGTTCCCAGAAGAGGGGGCCGTCGGTCGATCAAATGGGTGTCTCTGTGTTTGGTGTTTCCAACAGGGCTGCAGCCGTTGCTGGTGGGAGTGTCACTGTGCTTCGTTGTCATGGCGCCCATCCTCATCCTGTTTCTGCTCAACTCCAAGAGACAAGCTGCCACGGCCTCACCGGAGAACCTGCCCAAGGCTCAGGTACCGTCGATCCAAACGCAGATGTAGCTCATAACCCTAGTGATGGGTCTGCTACTCTTATGCACCAGGGCGCGTGGTCTGCTTCCTCTAGCCCTCAACCCCAGCCACAGCCAAGCTTGATGTTCACAATGCGCCGCATAATAGCCTTTCTTGTAGCTGTGATTCTTATTCTCTTCCGAATGTTTAACCGTGCAGGTATCGGCTCAAGGTACCCTGACTCACACGCCACTGCCATCCTCTCTTCCCAATGATCCATGTGACCTGGACCCATGTGACCTGGACACATGTAACTTCGAGCCACGTGACCTCGACTCACGTGACCTCGACTCACGTGACCTCGACTCACGTGACCTCGACCCTCGTGACCTCGAGCCATGTGACCTTGACCTATGTGACGTCCACTTGGAGCTCATCGACTGCGATGGACTCATCTGAGTGTAATGTGCTGCATCGGATGAAGCCTAGCCTATACTAATGTACTAACAGTGTTCGTAATTCAAGAGGAACCCAGTGTCAAAATCCAACCTGCGCAAGAGCACACCCTCTGGTGAAACATGGCTTACTGCAGTTTCCGATCTGACTAATTTGTTATCAGGGGATGCCACTGTGATTTACAATCTATGTTAATTGATGTGGGTTTGAATCCAGCCTTCAGTTTCTTTTTATGAGAGGCATCAGTGACCAAACACCCGGATTTGAAGGTTACTTACAAATAATGGTGCCAAAGACAGGATACTGAAGGAAAGGCTTCAAACAACGTGGTCTGTCTTCTCTTTGAAAGTCGA
Organism: Gadus chalcogrammus; assembly: GCF_026213295.1. NCBI lineage: Eukaryota > Metazoa > Chordata > Actinopteri > Gadiformes > Gadidae > Gadus > Gadus chalcogrammus. The sequence goes on along the minus strand of NC_079428.1, from coordinate 6,623,029 downwards.
TCAATCGAAAATAATCAAGAAATCATCACACAAACGCGCAGAGAGAGACTGAGGATTTTTTTTCCTCAGTCAATATGTGATACCGGTCTACTTGACAATCCCCCCGCCCCTCCCCCTGCACTTTGACACTTTGACCCTGGCCATGTTGCACAATACATCTCCTTGTCCAGTTTTAATTTTACATATATTTATAATATTCTTAATTGCTGTTAAAAAGTATTTTGCATTTCATCTTATTTTTATTCTATTGTATTTGATTATTTTTTTAAGCACAGATAATACAGTATATGTCACACAAACATTTCACTGCATATTCTGTATGTGTATGTGAAAAATAAAAACCTTTGAATTTTGAATAGTTGAATCTGATAGTTTGGGAACTAAAACGGTTTCGAGCAGACAATTCAAGAGACTGACTGAAGACTGAAGTCAGAATTTTGGTAACACAGATTGGCCAGATGGGGAAAATTATATATTATACTATTATATTATATTGGGGAAAGATCAGTATAAAGGCCCTTGTCCTTTATACTGATGGTGAGAGGTGAAGCAGAAACCAAGCACATGCCTCTGTCCCATTCTGAAAGAGTTCTAATGCACCATAGGGCTTTGGGTCAGATCCTCTGGTGATCCCATCAGGGTTGCTAGTTCAATCCCTCGTTCAGACCTCAGATAAACGGTTAAGAGCTATGAGGTGGTAAGAAAAGCATTGTATAACCGCTGGCCATTTACCAATCCTTGTTAAGGACATCTAGAATAATGACTCCAAAATGCTGATACTGCAACATCCTACAATTGCATAGCCACAATTCTGGGGGACTTTTTTCCCTGAGTCACTTAACTGACCATATAGGGGCATCATTTGGGCCAGTGATTGAGGCCTTGCAGCAGGGTAGAAAGTGTTTATTTTATCAATCCGAGGATGAGCTATTTCTGTGTATGCTGATGATGATGATCGTATTGGCTTGGAGCTCACTAAATCTGCCCGGTGACTGCGCTTCACTAGGAATGAGATGGGCAAATATGGGTGATGTACAGCAGTCCAATCCAGATACAAAAAAACAAACAAATTCTAATAATTGATAGCTCCTGCTGTGCATTTGCAAGGAAGATCACAAAAGTGTTTATTCTCGTCACAGAAACGGCTTGGGAGTTTAGGGGGGTTTGGGGGGGGGGTCCTCTGACTCACCATTGGCCCTATCGGTTGACCGTGACCCAACACCTTCCTCCTCCACCGCGGCTTGCGTTCAAAAAGCCTCAGTGTTCTGCTGCTGTTGCACTTTCTCCACAACATTAACGAAAGAGAGAGAGAGGGAGAGCTGCCGGTTGTGTGATTTTTTTTTTAAATAAACGTCACTACGTCCAGCAAAAGCCATACATCTACGCTGAGGGGGAACTTGCACTGACCTGACGCGAATGAAACCACCGGCTCTCGTTGATTTCAAGCCAACGTATCGCGTGTTTATGTGTGCGGCATACTGCCTCCCGTGTGTGTGTGTGTGTGTGTGTGGGGGGGGGGGAAATAGACATATATTGTTTATAACGCCAAGATGTTGGATTGTGTGGTGTGAGATTGAGCCAAGCCCTGGTTTCGCTCGGGTAGTGCGGGATAAGAATAGATTTTGTTGAATGTACGGGGATTGTATTGGTACAGCTGTGTTGGTTGCGTTTGCTGGAGGTCTTCTTTGCTGACTCGCGTTTTTTTGCTTGTCCCATCGCTGGGCGTACAACGATGGCTGGATATTACTGTGTGCTTTAACCTTTCGGAGAGGTGACTTTTGTGAATAATTGTTTTTAACTTGCTTTAGTTTTTGTGTGCGTGTCCTCAATTACATTTATTTTGAGTTTGATTATGCAAACAAATTCTTTCTTTTCTTAAATACTAATAAAACTTCCCAAAACTAGGGAGATCGAATAGGCTTTCTTTGTATAAAATATACTTGTACTCTTTATAAACCTAAATGAATGGATCCTTATAAGGCAACGTGTGTGTTTCTATACCCCACTAAGAGGACAGAAGTGTACAGGAAACACTGAGTCACCGGCTCCCCCCTGGGGTCTGACTCTGGGCAGTGTCCTGCCCCCAGCGAGGCTCCGATACAGATGTGGTGGAACACTAAATAATCCTCTCTGATGACCTTTAGTCATGCCGCACTGCCAAATCAGGGGAGGAGAGTTCAGTGGTGGGGGTGTCTCACTGCCGACCGCACAACCCCCAGTATGATGGCCTAACCTCTACGTGCTCCATAATGTCTTGTATCTGGACTAATTTAAAAGGGACTATATGTTTACATTCATTAATTGCTTTACGTTGCCCATATGAGCAGGATGTAGTTCTAAATTAAACAATGAGACCTCCGACCAGTGGCGGCTGGTGGAATTTATTTGAGGGGGGGCTGAACGTTTGCATTCCAAACCCCTGTAGGGGGGTCTGGGGGCATCCTCCCCCACCAGATTTTTTGTGATTTTCACAAACAAACGAAGCATTCTGGTGCATTCTGACAAAATAGTAAAGGCAAAAAAATAACATTTACTCACAAAGACGAATGGGGCCATCCTCCCCCACAAGATTTTTTGTGATTTCCACAAACAAACGAAGCATTCTGATGCATTCTGACAAAATAGTGAAGGCAAAAAAATAAAATTTACTTACAAAGACAAATGGGGCCAGGGAACTAAGTTTTAAGTAAATTTTTTGCCTTGTAGAAATCAGCAACATTAAGAGATATATGCAGATACATCAACAATAACTTTGAATTACACACAAGGTAACGTTCTCTCTGTGTGTGTGTGTGTGTGAGTGAGAGAGAGAGAGATAAAGATAATGGGTGAGTGTGTTACGGCCAAGTAACTGAAATTGTGTTGGTAAACGTCACTCATAAATATATCTACAGTCTGCATTAGTATGCATTTAGACAAATACAATGAAATATGAATTCCACAAAATTCATGTAAATGTGCAAACTTTTGTGTGTGGTTGTTGAAGACACACTTAAGGCATGATACCAACATAGGTTTGCAGAGGACTACATACAGTACAATATGCACACTGAAGGCCTGATGCCACCATAGGTTTGCAGAGGACTATATACAGTGTGTACACTGAATAGGTTTGCAAAGGACTATATACAATATGAACACTGAAGGCCTGAAGCAACCATAGGTTTGCAGAGAACTATTTACAGTATGTACACTGAATAGGTTTACAGAGGACTATATACAATATTCACACTGAAGGCCTGATGCCACCATGTTTGCAGAGAGCTATATACAGTATGTACTGAATAGCTTTGCAGAGGACTATATACAATATGCACAATGAAGGCCTGGTCCCACCATAGGTCTGCAGAGAACTATATACAGTACACTTGAAAGGGGTGGGGGGAGGTTGTGAACTTGTGAGGGTCTGCAACCAGTGTCCATCTCAAGGGAAATACATATAGGCTAGTGGAATAAATAGAAGTTGCTTACCTCTAGCATGGCTAGCTTCACAGTTGTTCATATGCACTCTTGCTCCCTTGTGTTTTTTTAATTCGTTCTGACAGATGTTTCAGGTCTGTCAACCCTGTCCGTGTCCACGAACTATCACTCGCACTTGTTTTAAAAAGTATACAAGGAAAGCAAAAAAATTGCATTGGCATACCCACAGCTAGTTAGCCAAGCCTGAACCAAACTCTGGAAAAACTTCTCTTGTAGGCTCTATCCTTTTCTCTTGCTTGTTGGGTCATGTTCACTTCTGGCTTTTCTGCTCCGATTTCTTTTACTTGCAATTTTTCTGCAAATGTTCTTCTTTCGAAGGGATTCATAAGCAAAGACTTAACTGAATTTGGGGCTAGCTGAACTCACAGGGAAACAGTGGTAGCAGTACTCAAAGTCGCCATCTTGCTGATCTCTGAGGTAATAGCAAATCCGCGGTTACGCTTAGTGGACGGTGCACTGAGCTTGGGGCTATATCTTGAGCGCCCCAAAGCCATACAATTCGACGACGCTGATTGGCGAAATTATGTACTTTTCTGCCTAGCAACGGGGGAACCATTGGCTAATAATTCAGGCATGTGGGGCTGAGCGAAAAGCGCCCCACGGAAGACATCTACTTCACCAAGATGAACGTTGAACATGTCAGTGAATGAAGATTTAATCATGGGGGATTCTAAAGATATTCTAAAGTAAATGCATTATTCGAATGCAAATAAAATAGATTAATTCTCAAAATGAGAAGATTATTAAAAAAATATATATAAATATATTTAAAAAAGAAAAGATGGCCGGTCGGCGGGAGGGCGGCGCCCCAGCGCCCTCTATAGGCGAGCCGCCTGGCTCCGACTCTCTTCGTTGTGTAGAAAAGTATGTGGGCTGATTTTGATTATATTTTAATCTGAATGGTGATGCCAGAAAAAGGAAGGGAGTGACGCCTAAGCTGGGACGAAATTGTGGCACAAATATCAGTTTCAGTGCTCTTAATTCGTTAATTTGATGTGTTATTATATCCACTCACAATTGTCCTATTTGTATATCTTATCTTAATTTATGATTCTAACATTAGTTAACAATCACTATTGTCTCACTCAACATACGGAGCTCACACTCCGTAGTGCTCTCAATGCGTGAGCTCCAGCAAGCTGCAGTTCATATACCGGCCTATGGGGTCAGTAATGAGAAAGAATCTCAGACGTTGCCTATTAAAAGTACCGATAGTACCAGTTTAACGTTGGTATGAGCTAAATCTTTCAGCTTAATAGTATTGAATAGAGGTACCCCTCCCCTCCGCAATTTCAAATAAAGGAATGGAAGTTGCGTATCCTTTTTTTTAATAATACATTTTTATTTGGCCTTCATTTTAATTAATGTATCAACAATATACAGTTTATATACACACGCATGAGTTAAAACAAGGGCGTTCATCTTTGACCTTGTACATTTTTTTTTTCCATATTGCAGTAAAAAGGCAGGAAGTGCATCGTGGTCGTCTCTAGGACCCCGAGGAGACCCTGCTGCCGCCCTGCGCATCCATGGCAACGGTCCTGCGCGTCTTACCCCTCGCTCGCCCCTTTCACCTGCGCCAGTACTAAAATAAAAAAATGAACATGTAAGAGAGGGAGCGCTTGGGAAGCTGTTAGCTGTTGATGTAGACTACTGATGTAGCTTAGCCTCTTGGCTAACTGACATATTTACACTAATTTTTAACTAAAATGTTGATTAATGTGACCCGTCCCTGGCAAAAACAATCGTAAATAAGTGAGGTAAATAAATGTATACAAAATTAAGTAATAAATATTAATAGAAATACAACTAATAAAAAAACGAATCTTGGTAGGAATGTTGGTGGAATGATATTTGAAACAAAACCTGAAAAGGAAATCTATCCAATGGCCTTGGCTTCTATGTGAGAAATTTCAGGTACCCTTTACTCCCCATAGGGGGCGCTTTTTCTGTAGTCAGGTGGTTTGGTGGTTGGCTAACCCTTAAAGAAAACGTTTTGGAGGGGCATCACTTACCTGGGCGAACTTGTGTATCTGCTCTACCACCGCGGCGAACAGCGCTCCAACGCTCTCGTCAATCAAGCTCTGCATGTAGTGGACCGCCTCCTCATCCGAAAGGTCCAATCGGAACTTGTCCTGCACCTGAAACAAGGAAGTGGAAGGGAACAGGGGTTGCGATTATCGCTTGTTGCCATGTGTGGCTGTCGGCCTCCCCAGACCAGCATTTGACTGATTTGTTCCTAAATTAAGAAAGACTAAGTGACTCAGGTAACTAGTGCAGGAACCTATGGCTTTACCTTCTTAACCGTCTTGTCGGGCTCCAGGGCGATGTCGGGAATGTTGGCGTCCACCATGAGGGAGAACAGATTGAGGATCAGGTTGGAGTACCTGGGGATGAGGACGGACCGCACGGAGACGGGATCAGCGTTAAGTGAAGAGATTCAACGTTTTTCTTGAAGTTCGGATTCTCTCCCGGGTTGAATCAAGTGTACTCTTGTTTCGCTGTTACTCAAAGTCTCAATGGACCTAGCATCATTCGACAGCCGATATATAACCTCTAAAGAAGGACATCATGAGAGGGCCTCAACGTCTGCTGGCCTGAGGGCTTCAGATCCTAAACCCTTGGACACTGAGGCACACTCGCTATGTTTATGACTCATTTGCTGTCAGGCATTACGACCTCCGTTTTATCAACAGTGGGGAGCCCGAATCTCAGTCTAAATTTGTACAACGCTGGCTCGGGCTTCAGTGATGGAAATGGGTTAAAATAAGGAGTTGACGTCTTTCAGAATTGGCCCGATCGAGCCCAGTGGACGGAGAGTGTGTTTTTGTATGTTGGTAGCTTTGCAGAAATTACACAGGAATGTGGTTCGATATTTAGTTTGTACTGGACTGGCCTGGCCAGCAGACGCACTATCCCTCATCCAAATCAAGCCTGTGGCTTGTTTGGGCCCTGTACCATATGGGCTGGATCCCATGCCGTTTTGGCCCCAGGATTCAGCCTGAGTCATCGCCGCGTGAGCGTGTGTGTGTGTACGTGTGTGTTGCCCCGTACCTCCGGAGGTGGAGGAAGGCGGTGTAACACTGCTTCCTGAACTCCTGGTACTGCTCGCTCTGCATGCCCCCCATCCCCTCCACCATCTCCTTGCTGAGCTTCATGGGCGGCGGCAGGGGCTTCGGGTCGCGGCCCAGGATGTAGCCGAAGTCCACGTGGAACAGCTTGCCTGGGGGGGGTACACGGATGAAGGCGCGAAAGGTGAACAATAGGGCTTTAACGATACACCAACTCACGATTCGGTTTGCATCACGATTTTTGACACACGGTTCGATTCAACCCCCCCTAATGTCAAAAAAATAATACAATTTTGTCTGATATTTAATTTTTCTATTACCGGACAACGGAAACCCTGGCCCTAACAGCTAATATCACGTGACTGGATCTTGACTGGAAGGATAATGGGCGCTAGAAAGGGCGTGTCGCGCTTCTGCTTTCTCACACCGCGAGACAGGTTCGTGGCTTTGAGCGTCGCGGTTTCGGTTTCGATACGCATATCGTCACAGCCCTAGTCAACAAGGTTGTTGTCGTTTGCCATCTGATGATGTACTTCGGGGAAGCCCAACGTCTGATGTTACTCAACCTTCGGGGGCCGGCTAAGGTCCGGGGACCACAGCTAGGTGGTGATAGGCTCAGGGTTAGCGGCCTGAGGAGATCTGGGTCTTACCCGTCTTGGTGAGCAGCAGGTTGTCCAGGTGTCTGTCCCCGACGCCCAGGATGTACGTGATGACGCAGTAACCAGCTGGACGGGGACAAGGGCGGGGCATGCATCAATACAGTTCATTACCTCACACAGTAGTTCAAGCATTGACCGATTTTACAGTATCGTTAGCCTGGCAGCATCATTTACCTAAGACCTATTTTGGGCAAAATTGTGATATCTAACCTAACTGTACTGTGCTAATGCTTTTTACATTCCATAATCACAAGCTGCCGAAGACATCTATTCGACTTTTGGCATTTTTTGACGCTAAATACAAGATGAACCTTAAAATATGACGGCTAACGATATATTACTCAAATGTTGGTCCAAGTCATAAATAAGTTCTGTTTCATCGATTAGGTGTTGGTATGACAATACTGGTTCAGGGGATTTTGTCTGGGTTTGAACCCTGGTGGGCCCCTTCAGTATTACAAGGACCTCCACTCGGGCCGGACGGTTCTATGGGGGGCTGGTACTGACCACAGCTCTTGACGTAAGTGTCCATCACCTCTGGGCTGATGCCGTACGGCCCTTTCTCGCTGGGCGCATGTCTTCTGAAGAAGCTCTGGAGGAGAACAGGTAGAATTCAAAACGGGTGAAGAAGAAGCAAAGCCAAGGAGATGCATCGTGGTTAATGGAGATTTGGTGTTAAAGAAGCAGCGGCTTTTTCGATTGCAGTGCGATTTTCTAAATCATGTTGCAACGTCATGTGTCCCCTCTTTAGTGCGGTGGGTAAGGTAAATAAATAAAGGGGATGTTTATCATGATCTTTCAAATGCGATAGACCATCACCTGTATGTTCCCCTCCGTCGCCAGGACTTCAGCCACAGGCACCGACTGGACAAACTGCATGAAACCTGAGGGTTAGAAAAACAGTACATTTTAAGTGTGCGATGGCTAACTAACTATTCCAGAAGAAGACGAGGGCCTTCTGTTCCAAGAGTTTTCTCTCATGTGTGTGCGTGGGTCATTCGCGGTTGAAGACGATCAGCGTTTTTGTTCAGAGATGGCGTCACGTCAACAACCCATTCCTCCGGGTGATGAGTCGCTCTCCTACCGTGCTTGGTGCTCGTGGCCAGAACTTTATACGGCGTCAGCTTCAGGTCCAAGTTCTCCTTCCTCAACAGCTGCAGGGCCCAACGAAAACAACACACACGTTCAAAACATTCAATCTTTGAAGTTATCCAACAATAACCCTTTGAATGGTCTTAAAGATATGTATAGTCTTAATAGTAATAATATCCTTTTTAGAACATGTTCATTTGAAACCCAAAGTCGCATCACCCTTCAAAACGATGGTGCGGATGGTCATATTAGCTAGGGCAAGTAAAAAGCATTCGGGTGCATCTCCAACCCCACCAGAGTGATCGTGCTGCGCTCTGATTGGATCAATGCCACAGAGGTGTCATCGTAGCACCAACACAGGTGCCGCTCATAACACTAACGATGGGTCTGCCACAGCTTGGGTAGCAGACTGTACCAGTGAAGGCGAGTCCACGGCCACATTATAGTAGCAGGGCCACAATTAGTGTTACGGGCGACAGCTGTGTGTGTCCTAGGATGAGGTCCCCAGTCTGTCTGGTGAGTGGCAAGGGGGGGGGGGCGGAGCCTACCTTGTCCATGAGGGAGATGATCTGCAGGATGAGCTGGTCCTGCCGCAGGTCGTCTCCGTGCTTGAAGATCACCGGGTACATGACCCCGTCCTCCGCCTTGAAGATCAGCTTGGCGGGCATCAGGGCACTCTGGGGGGGACACACACACACACACACACACACACACACACACACACACACACACACACACACACACACACACACACACACACACACACACACACACACACACACACACACACACACACACACACACACACACATTGTGGTGACCCAGGTGACTTCGACATTCAAGTCACCGCCACGTGACAAACGGCGCCATGACATCCGTCGTACGGCCCCCGGTGGATTCTGTTCCGATGTCGGTCCGTCTCGGCCGTACCTTGAAGAGCGTGGCGGTCTCCGGTACGATTCCCCGGATCCTGATCTCGGGCTCCAGGGGCAGGGGGATGGGCTCGATGTCGGCCAGGTTCACCTTGTCGTTGTCCGCCAGCAGGGCCTGGAGGCGCTCCGTCTGAGTGGGACACACGCTGCACGTTAACGTCGCCATGGAGACCAGAGTAGCACTAGTAGCAGTGCATTCCCGACGTGAGCGCACTGTTCTATCGCAATGGATGTGCTCTATCTATATAGGGTTGTACTACTCTTCTGTTGCTCTGTCGCCCCTCTATCCCCTCTCGCTCGAACGTACGTAATTAATTTCACACGTGATTCGTAGGCCAGCATGTGTGCTCGGGGGAGGGGTGTAAGATCGACCGCTGACCGAACTGCTTGAAGGAGATTGCGATGTGACGTCAAACTAACGTATGGATAGACTTTAAACGGTGATAATGAGACAAAAAGAGAAAATCAGCTGTGTATTCTACTTACACAGGTGTGTTTGAGTGTAAAAAGGGTTGCATCCACGTGTCTCTCCCAGGGAAAATATCTTTCATTTAAGAATATAGCTTTAACTAAATAAGACTCGCAGTGAAGACTTCATCTGCGTTTGTCCTCCCACACACACACATGCACTCTATCTCTCTCCAGGCATTGGAGCCTCAACTCCACAGCAGTGAATGCTTTGTGATCTGCCTGGAAAACAGGCAGATCAATCTGGACCCAAGCTGGTATTGGGAGGGGGGAGGGGGGAGGGGGGAGGCAGGCAGGCTGACCTTCTTCTTGCGGTTCCCGCTCTCCCTCTGAACGGCCTTCATCAGCTGCACCAGCCGGTCCACGAAGGTCTGCTGGGCAGCCAGCAGCGAGCGCATCACACGCACACTCTTGTCCCCCTGGATGTGTGAGGGGGTGAGGTGGAGAGAGAGCGAGAGAGAGGGAGAGGGAGAGAGAGAAGACAAAGGGGTCATCACATGCAGATCCTGACCAACCACGGAGTTTGGTTAACCTGGGTGTGTTTGTAGGGACCAGGGTCTGGGTGTGTTTGTGGGGGCCTGGGTGTGTTTGTAGGGACCAGGGTCTGGGTGTGTTTGTGGGGGCCTGGGTGTGTTTGTAGGGACCAGGGTCTGGGTGTGTTTGTGGGTGCCTGGGTGTGTTTGTAGGGACCAGGGTCTGGGTGTATTTATGGGGGCCTTGGTCTGGGTGTATTTATGGGGACCGTGGTCTGGGTGTGTGTTTCTGGTGTAGGGACCAGGGTCTGGGTGTGTTTGTGGGAACCGTGTTCTGGGTGTGTGTGTCTGGTGTGTTTATGGGGACCGTGGTCTGGGTGTGTGTGTCTGTTTGTAGGGACCGTGGTCTGGGTGTGTGTGTCTGGTGTAGGGACCAGGGTCTGGGTGTATTTATGGGGATTTATGGGGTCTGCTGGGTGCTGACCTTGAGCAGGGCCTGACTGAACCTCCGCATCACGTTGATGTACATCTCGTGGGTCTTGGGGTCTCTCTGCTGGGTGTCCTGGTCCTCACACTCCACGATCACATACCTGCCGGATCATACCCCTTTGGATCATCTCATTCAGACAACATAATATCACGGTAACATGGTGTCCTAATGCGTTTTGATATTAAACCTAGATAATAAAAACAAATGCAACAATACTTGGGGATATCCTGACGTATATCTTAATTCAATACAATATTTAGGCTAGTATATTGGTATGTATATGTATTTAGGCTGCATGTTTTTCCTAGTAGTGTTTCCAAGTGTTTTAGTGTACTCACCAGTACAAGTAGTTGGCCAGGGTAGAGTTCTTGCATGCCCTTGATATGAGAAACGTGCACAAGTCCTGCTGCAAAGGGGACACACACACACACAAAAAAACAAAACATACTTTACTTTTAAGAATCCTCCCCAAAAAAGTGTTTTGTAGTCTAGTATTCGACTCATTTGACATATTGAAAGCATTATCAAATGTCTTCAAAGATAACATGCTACCTCACTCATTCTACCTCACATTCTGAATCCTTTTGACCTCCTGCGTGAGAGGTATGATTTGTAACCATTTGATTGATGTCCGTGTTGGGTCTCCTCTTACCTCCGTACTGTCGCTGTCTGCCCCCTCCTTGGTCTTCAGGGTAGGAGGGGGTGGGGGAGCCGGGGCGGGCGTCACAATCTGAGAGCTACAGAAACGAGCGACAGAGGTACTTGATCAGTACATGACTAACCAGCAGGCTCACCGCCAGGCGACAGAGATCAAACCGTAATCACATGAAAAAAAAGATACACCACTGGACGAATTTAATGCATCTTAAACTAGCTATCT
>NC_079428.1:6531484-6606484 GCF_026213295.1 Gadus chalcogrammus | reverse complement strand
CACGACAAGGGGCAAGATGGAGGAGGTGGAGGAGGTGGAGGAGAAGAAGAAGGAGAAGAAGATGGAGAACGAGCAGGAAGAGAGGATAGGAAGAAAGAGAAGGAGATGAAGAAAGAGAAGGAGAATGAGAGGTAGAAAGAGATGAAGAAGGGAGAAGGAGATGAAGACTCATTTGATAAAAGTGCATTACACTCATTCCACACAAGCAGAAGCTAATGAAACACTGAGTATAACTAGACTAACACAGCATGTCGTCACCATGGCAAGCCTCAGGTCAATCTGTCCTTTCGCTTCCATTCAGTCAGCGAATCGAGCGACGCTGGAGGGAGCGGATGAGGACATGGAGGGGAAAGGCACTCACCCATACTTTCCAAACAGGGTGACGGTGGTGCCACCTACAGGGACGGCTCTGCCCGGGCCGTAGACGTCCCACACGGTGAGGGCCACCTGGGCACTCTGGGGCAGGTCCGGGTACTTGACCTGTAGCCGCAGCCATTCGTTCCAGCTACGTGATGGAGAAGGGAGGGAGCGAGGGATTGTGAGAAGTGACAGCAATGACAGATTACAATTTTTGCCTTGATCCAAAAAAAAAAAGAGGGTGGGCAAAAAATGTCTACTAAAGAACTACATATGGGAGAAAATTGCACCTGAAGGGTACAAAGAACAAATTGTACACAGAATAAAGCCTGAAAGTTAGGACAGCCACAGAAACACACAACAAGCTTTCATCGTTAACTGTCATCATCATCACTATACAGTTTTAAAGAAGGCCTGGGACTCACTTCCACCGGGTGCTGAAGGCCTTGTAGGAGGTGCGCACAGGCAGCGCCAGGGGCTTGCCCTCAGCAAACACCTGACAGGTGACGTAGAGGTCCGAGCAGTTCTCCTGGTAGAGGCCGGAGAACCGCAGCATTGGGTCCTGGAGCAGAGCCTTGTAGCTCTTCTGCTCTCGTTTGCCTTCAAGACTGCCACTGGCAGCATAGGCAAAGCAAACATGGAACATTTGAGAAGTCCACCATTTTGGTCAGGGACAAATTTTTGGCGTAATGAACAGAACACGTACAGTATAATCGCATAGGATGTATGATCTGATTACTTCTAAATAGTCCACTTGTGATGCAATGAGCAGTAACTAAATCCACGAGACTGGCTCGTGTTCAGATGACAGCACGCATGAGGACTACAACAACAACGGGACAATTGTGCCATATCTATTAAGTCATGGTGCTGTGCAAGACGACTGTAGTATAGTAGACTAGTAGTATAGTATAAACGTCAGAATAGGAAAAAATATATCCCATATCCATATATATATATATATACATATCGCCATACGAGAACAGGAAACGAGAATGAGTTACAGTTAGCATGTAGTGTTTTGCCTTGTAGCCTACTGTAAGTTGTAAGGCTCCTGTCATGTACAGTAAAGATTAACAGTTAGAGAACCCCTAAAGATTAGTCGACACAACTTACATTTTAAGTTGGACGTTAATGTCCAAGTCACAACTGTAGACATAGTTAAATTTGTCGGCGTCCATGTTCCGACAGCTAATACAAATGATATCTAAAAACTGACAAGTACAACATCAAATCTCCGACGGGAATCGGAGACTCTCCGATTTGTGGACTTGTCGGCTAGGCCTTGGATCAGTGCTAAAATATCCTGTATTTTTCTTCAGCGCCTGGTCTCTTTCCAGAACACTTATCCGGACACGTTCATTGGGCTATATTTACGTAATGAAAAGGAAGACTTCGGCTGTGAGCATTCAAAGTAAAGACATTATATTTACAGCTGTCTAACCGGGCAAAATTAGATGTTTTTGATAACTACACAACAACAGAGTGAGCATAAGCTATAGCCAGCCCAAACACATCGTTTATTGATAAGATCACTCTATAAACCTATCTAGAAGATCGGGATTTCATTGGGCTATTGGTCGAGTCTGAAGAGGAAATAGGAAGTGGAGAAGGCGTGGTTAAATTTAAGCGCTTACCATTTAAAGGAATAGTGCACGTGACATTAATGCATGTGACAGCAAGATTAAAGATATCGATCAATCCTTTCTTGACAAACCTAGCAAACTGTATGTTCATAAATATAAGCATGTTGCAACATAACATTGTTCATTATCTTGTCCAATACTATACGATATCAGATTAGCAACAGTGATGTCAATACAATATGACAATAATAATAAATTCAACAATATTAAATATATATTGCCACAAAAAAAAATAGGAGTATTTGCCTTTCTGTTCTGAGACTTCAGGGTGAATGCATAGAAGTAACCGAGCAGTTTAAAATGATCATTTAGAAATCGCCTCCAGTCCACACCACTCTGAACCTTGAATTTAACTATCTATTTAACTACCTTCCCGAAAAGGGGTGATGGCGTTACTTCCATTACTTCGGTGACTCAAATTCTCTCCACAATTAAATCACCCACCGGATCCCAATCAAGTGCACATCCATGAAACGCAGAAGGCGTATCACAGGGAAAAAGCTCCATCCTTTTCTGTTTGGGGGCGCCCCGCCCTGGTCCTCACCTCCTCAGAGCTCCGGGGTCAAGCCGCCCTCGGGGTGATTATATAGGACCCATTGGGGCCTCCCAGCCACCATCGCAATGGAAGACGAACAGGCTGAAGAATGTTTGAATTGGTCATCCAGAGATCATGTGTCTTTGATGTAATCTTCAAAGTTCACGCGGCGAGTCAAAGTATCAAACAGGGAGTGAGAGGGCCTGAGTTGTTCATCTGGATCAACAAACGACATTGTTCCCATCAGTATACAGGCCTATATATACGTATTGGCAAGGGTTTGGACACGGTTTGTCGCTTTTTACAAGAGGTTTGAAAGGAATCAGAGCTGTCATCCGTAGCATTGATTTATCTTAGGGAGTCAACTGTGAGTCATGCAAAAATAGACGCAACACGCTCTCCCTTGGGGGATGTTTGCTTGCGTACTACTGTAGTGGCACACCTTTCAGTACAAGCCTATAAAACTCATATTTTTTGCCCTTTTTGCAAGGCTCATGAGTCTCCATTGGCGACGCCTGATACGCTTTTTCCCTAAGATCAGATCTTCGAACCCCGGACTGCGACAAGGAAAAGTTTAGGGGGGAGAAAGATGAGCTCATGTTTTGTCCAGACCCGGGACATATGACTGTACTACGACTGACCCGACCTCCTTATCACCTGTTCCTTGTTTCTTTACATCTAGCTGATTGCGGGGGGGCTGTGGCCCGGGTTAATGCTAACCCTGTGTGTGTGTCTGTGTGTGTGTGTGTGTGAGTGTATCTCTTTGTAAGGTCCAAGGCAATTTTAAGCCACTGTAAACATGCAGGTGCGTAGATGTTTGGGCCCACATATTTGTGTGTGTGTGTGTGTGTGTGTGTGTGTGTGTGTGTGTGTGTTGGTGTGCGCAGGTGTGTGGGTGGGTGTGTGTGTGGGTGTTTGTTTAGGGCATGAGGGTTCCTTAGGACTATTAGTGACCATATTTTTTTAAATGCTATTATTCACAATAACAAAGTTATGAATATTGAAGAGCCCCACATAAATCAGTTTAACTCTACCCGTTAACACTGTTGTGAGAACGCCCGTGGACCTCTCATTCATGGTGATGCGTCGAAGTGTGTTGTACACGCGTACATTAAGAAAGGCTCAAGAACAGTGGGTCAAACACAAAGCCCGCTGGAGGAAGCTGAATGAATCGCATTCAACCATTCCACTCTCTCTCTTTCTCTTCATCTTCTTTCCTCCTCCTTTTCTTGGACCTAAACCCCTTCTCTCTCTCTCTCCCCCCCGCTCCCACCCCCTCAGCCCCCTCACCTCTGCTTAGTCACAGCGTGTATGTGTCACTGTTTCTCTCACTTTCAGGGGGTTCACGCCCGCTGAAGCGCAACGCACGCTCCTCTCCACAACGCCAAAAGGAACTTGTGCCAAGACAGCCCCCCCCCCGAACCCAGCAACATCACCCCTGCCTCTTCCCTATGGCACCCCAGAACCCAAACCTCCCGGCCCCCCCCCCCCACTTTCCACGCCATATGCTGTGACAGACCACGCCCCCCCCCCCCCTCCCCCATTTACACACACACACACAAACACACACGCATGCACATAATACGGCGGCACAGGCTTGAGGGAAGGTATAAATGCAGTGCTTCTGGGGCCATTGAGACAACCAGAACCTGAACCCGGGACCCGAGAGCCAGAGCAGACCTGAAGGAAGAGCTAGAGCCACAGACATGGGATCCAACGGAGCAAACCTCATCGCCTACGCCGCTCTCACCGCCCTGTTGATGCTGGTCGCCGGGGGCAGCCAGGCCGCCCCGATGGAGTGTCACTTTGACTCAAGAGGTGAGAGGAATCATGACCCTAAACCTGGCGGTCTCAACATGTGGCTGTGTGATACGTATGTAGTCTATAGAGTAGTCTATTGTATGATCTGAAAATTGCCGAAGGTCGGTCCTGATTACAAGTGGTAAGGAGATTATTCCCATCTGAGGCGGCATGGCCAGATACAATATTTTTGCAATCTTCGACAAACTTTGAAAAACTGAACCTCTCGTCTTCTTCCCTCACAGCGCAGTGTGGCTTTGAGGGGAGGAACTACACCATGGGGGAGACCTGGATGGACAACGCCTGCATGCAGTGCACCTGCCTCCACCCTATGGGTGTGGGCTGCTGTGAGACGTAAGTTGACCCCGGGTGGATGGATGCTGACTGTGTGTGTGTGTGTGTGTGTGTGTGTACGCATGTTCAATCTGCCTGGTTTCCTCTACAGATCTGCTTGTCCCATCTATCTATCTACGTATCCATATATTTGTCTGCCTGTCTATTTATCACTTTCCTCTCTCTATCCATCTCTCTCTTTATCTATTTGTTGGTCAATCGGTCTATCTGTCTTTCTGTCTGTCTATCGCTTTCCTCTGTCAATCCACCTGTTTCTTGTTATCTATCTATCTATCTGTCTATCGGTCTGTCTGTCTGACCATGGCTTTCCTCTGTCTATCCATCTCTCTCTATATCTATCTGTCTGTCTGTCTGTCTGTCTGTCTTTCTGGCTTGCTATCGCTTTCCTCTGTCCATCAATCTCTTTTCTCAATATCTATCCATCCGTCCGTCTCTCTTTCTGTCTCCCTCTCCTTCATGATCTTTCTTCCACCCATGGATGGATCTGACCCTGCTCCTCCACCTCAGGGTACACCGGCCAGTGGACTTCCCCGCGGGATGTGAGGTGCGCGTGGAAGCGGTTACGTGCAAAGTGTCCCTGGTGCAGGCGGCCGACCCCCGTCTGCCCTGCATCCCTGGGGAGAACCACCTGCTGGACCCCAGCCATGGGGCCCTAAAGCTGGGGGAGTAGCGAGCCGGCACAGCCCTGTGTCTCCACGAGATGGACACTTCTACGGTCAAAGTTTCTCAATGATGTATTCTGCATGGTCTGGAACCTTTTCACATTAAGAGTGTTTAAAAATATATTATTATTACTATACTAGTCTTAAAGTTGTAAAATGTAACCCGAAATGAGGATTCGGTTATTACAGATTAGCTATGTCTTAGCTTAACTTTAAATCATTAATGATAAGGGAATTATGTTGAACCAAATGCTGCTCAAGTGATTTTTTTTTGTTTTTGTAATAGATGGCTTATGGGCAAAGTTATGTGCAGTGCACCTTAAAATGTCCAAAAGTTTGCTACATTATGATGCTAGATCTTTTCACAAACTCGTTGCTATACACCTTTATTATAAAATGCTGTTTAGGGTGTATGTGTGATACTGTTTAAGGAGTGGTAAAAACTAAGTAAATCAAAATCAACTATGCTCTAGTGTAAATACCAGCATCTTTACGTAAGATAAACCACTTAATATATAGAACAGTTTATGTTGTATTTGATGTGCTACAATTCAATTAAACTCAAAATAAAGTGCTTTACAACTGAAATACTGTGTGAAGAAACAATTCTACAAATTCCTCCAAACCACACAGTTTTATTTCAGCCACTGTTTGTACAGCCATTGGGAAATAAAGCCTGGCCTATTTAACAGTGGAAATCATTGCATAAGATTAAAAAAAAAAGCTGTGACATATTGTTAATGTGCTTCAAACAGTACAGGCAAACAACAGAAAATGAAGAGAATGTCAAATAACAACAGTGAAAGCTGCGATTTAGATCATTTCTCTCCATCTCTGAAAAGGAAGATCAGGTTTAAAGGACTTGCATGGAAATCACAGGTCAAAATACTCAAAACAAAGAGGAAAAAAAAAATGTTGCATGATGTTGCATACATATAAAGTCTATTCACCATTCTGCATATACAATATCAAACATTTGCATTTCTTCCCAGAATGCTTAGCTTATTTTATGAAAAAAAGATATACTTGTTAGCACACAGTTTGGTTCAGATCACACAAACGCAAATAAGTGAGCCTCTGCATAAGTTCACGACTTGACCCTTCCCGTTCGTAGAGCACCCCCTCTCAAGTCCTTGACCAATAGGAACACAGCAAATCATCAGATGTTGATGCAGTTGGTCCCTGTAAACTGGGACATGTACGAGGCCAAAGCCGGGTTGGTGGGCAGCACTTTGATTGGCAGGTCCCAACTGAAAGTGTCCACGTCGACGTTCTCCGCCCCCGTCCAGACTGTCACCTCTGATTGGTTCTGAGTGATAGTGGGCGGTTCCATGGGCTCTCGGGCGGTGACAAACTCAAAGTGCAGGCGCCACCTCAGGGTAACTGTGGAAGTTAAAGTACACAGGGAAACATCAGGTACAACGTAGGAGCACTTGGTTGAACTGCACTTATACATTTAAAGGTTCACGCCTGATTTCCACCGGGGACGTACTCGCCGCGGAACGGCTCCGTCCTCTACCCTGCGTTGATCCCCACCGGGCGCGTAACTGCAGCGTAGCGCTGCCTTTCGAGCCAGCCGTATTCACACGAGATCACGCGATAATCCTAAACCTAATGTACTCACCATCCACTCCCGAAACTACTGCAATTAAATGCCAGGCTTTGTCCTTTCTGATATTGTCCTTATTTCTTTTTTATTGTCTCTCGTCGTCCATGTTGCCGACCCTCTGAGACCCTTTGATTGATTGTCTGCTGACCTGCTGCCACCCGTCATGATGTAATGTTGATGTGAAATTGTGATAGGCTACATGAGCTGAGTATTGTGTTTTATTTTGAATATTGACCGGATGCTCTATGGCTTTGTTTTGAGCAACGTTTGCTACGGTCCACTGGGTAGGCAGGTACACTGATCTAATCACACTCACCCCTGGTGGTACAATATGTCACCTTTCACAGCCACAACAACAAAAACCACAACGACGACGCCTGGTTCTGAGAGCGGCGTACCGATGTCGGTGCTGAAGCCCGGCGTGATGTTGAGCGGCACGGGGAGGGAGAAGTGGCTGGAGGCCGTGTGGAGGCAGGGCTCCACGTGGCGGCCGTGGCCCGTCACGCTGACCGCCTGGCCCGGCCGCCGCTGGTACGGCTGCTGGATCTCCTCCTCGCTCTGCAGGCTCACCGAGTACTGAGGCGGCGGGGGGGAAGGGATTGGATTGAAAATATATTAGTAAAAAAAAAAAAGATAAGCAATAATAGAAATTCAATTAACTGATGAAACAAGTGGACAGTTACAATTAAGTAATATTTACCCATTTTTTTTAGCAATGAAAAACAAAAAGGAATAGAAACTTGCTTTACCCTTTCAAAAAGGGGTAAGAAAAAGAAAACTTGGATGGTGGAATGTTGAGGCTGGCTCTGGTTAAGATGTTCTTGTGGTCTCCCTCTAGGTATCCCTTTGAGCAAGATGCCCATAACCCCTTCCTACATAAACTCAATGAGATCAGGCACATTTTGAACTCGCTTTGGACAACAGTGTCTGCGGGCCTATACAGCAACAGACGGTGGTGACGATGCAATGCACCGTATTGAGAAAACCAAGAAACCATTCCTGAGATATACACAATACAATATACATGTGTATATGCCTCCATGCAGTACAGCACTTAGGCTGCAGTATACAATGTACTGAGTGGAGTACTTGGGGCCCAATACAGAGTACTAACAATGCAGTACACAGTACTGGGATACACAAAACTGAATACAGAGTACTGAAAAAGTGTGAAAAATGACCATTTAATTCTTCCAACACACACACACACACACACACACACACACACACACACACACACACACACACACACACACACACACACACACACACACACACACACACACACACACACACACACACACACACACACACACACACACACACACACACCTGTAAGCAGGGGATGTCTCCCTCTGAAAAGTTGAAAGTCCCGATGATTTCCTCTCCGAGTCTGTAGGCGATCTTGAAAATGCAGAACTTGGCCACTTTGCCCCGCATGTTGGTGATGTTGAACATGCCTGGGGTGAGCAGGGGGTCAAAAGGTCACATTAAACTCTGTCTGAGGTCAGAGTGATCCTGTATTTGACAGCAAACAAGGACTACCAAGACATGTCAATTAGTGCAGCTTGAAATCTAAAAAAAACACCACACTAAACCTGTACTTTGAAACCTTTTCCCAGTAGGAATCCCCTTTTCTATATCCGATTCTCAGATATTCCACAGACCAACATTCTTTAAGAGGGAATAAAATCCAGTTTCCATTTCATAACACAGCAGTATTTTATGGTTTAAAAAAGTTAATGTTTACAAAAAAATATGATACCCGGCTGCAAGAAGCAGAATTCAGTTGCCTTGGTTCCAATAGTAAGCAACTGATGCAATATATGGTGTCTTCACATAGAGCAATACATAACTATGTCTGTAGTGACAACACAAGCCACCAGAGGCTGCTACACAGTGCAGCTTTAAGCTCTGTCGCTGTGCATGACAGCAGCTAGGGGGGGGGGACTCACTGGGACAGCGGCGGGAGGTGTTGACCATCAGCGTGTCCAGGGCTCTCTCCAGGTGCCGGACGTCCCGGCGGCTGGCCTCCTCCTCCTCCAGGAAGGGGTTGGAGGGGGACACCTCCTCGTCCTGGGGGAAGGGAGGCTCTGGCAAGCCTGTGGATGAGAGGAGACGAGACGTTTTGAAATGACCTCATTCTGATGAACACTTAAATAGGAAAGTAATGTAGTAATTTGTTTCATATTGATGAATGATTCAAACATGATCCAGAACTATTTACAAGGATTATTTAATTTATAGGTGGTAAAGAGGCATCTTGCTCAAGGGAGCCCACAGGTGAACTGAGGTTTGAACCCAGAACCTTTTAGAGTAAAAGAAACCAATGAACCATCCTGCCCCCATAAGTGGGGTCTTATGAACTGGGTTGGAAGGGAAGGAAGGGGGTTAGAATCAAAGCATCAGCGAGTGACCCGGTAGGTCGCCGGCCCCTCACCCTGCAGCACCAGCACTCTGAAGGGAACCCGCAGCAGTTTGATGGGGGAGTTGACCCTCTGGCATCCGATGGTGAGCTTGTAGACGTACTTCACCGCCTGGCCGCGGAAACTCGGGGGGCCGTCCACGGGCACCATCTCACTGTAGGCGTCTGGCGGAGAGAGGGGAAGATGAATGTACAGAATGAGTCGTCTGCAGAGAGGCCAATCTGGGCACTTGGTTAGGACTGAGGTTTCGTGCCACATGCAGTCTTAAGCCCCTTTCACACATCGTTCCCGGAAAATGACTGGGATCACATTGCAGGCATTGCGAGTGATGGACGCTATCCACACATGTAGCTTCGTTCAGAAACATTTCCGTCTGCCGCCCGTTCAACCATGGCGAAGCGATGCCGGAATATGGTCCCAGAGACAGTCCAGCAGAGGGCAGTAATGTAACACTGAGAGGAGCTCCCTTATTTCGGAATCTGTCCCATTTCAAGGATTATTTTGTAAAAGGAGCTTGATTGCAAAAAACAAAAGGAGCTGTATTGATATCGTTATCAGTTCACCCAAAATGATCGGCTCGAATGATTGTCTCACTCTCGGAGTGAGAGGAACTCCCTTATTTGGAAACGCGGTCCAGAAAAAAAGGAGCCTGTTTGCAAACATAAGAAGCTGAAATTACTATTGGCTCCCCCGGTAAGGATTGGTACGTTGAAATAAACACTTGCCGATTTCATATACGTCCTCAGTGGAGACTTGTGATTGGTACTCTCGCTCTACATTAAAGAGCCATTTATTTGCCTGTACCGGCATTGTGACTGCTTTCATTCACAGCACACCTGTACCGGCAGTGACCTGGAAATGTTACTAGGTCTTGAGCATGAAAATTGACGGTGCAGTTGACCACGCATATCAATCCCTGTTCACATTCACATGACCCCATGCAGGAAATGTTCAGGAACAGTGCAGGGTAAGATTACATGTGTGGAAGGGGCTTGATTCTAATAGTCTACTAATGCAGTACAGTAGCATTACATAGACTTAAATCTGATCGATCAGCCAAACAGCATTCAAACAAACATGGAAATGTGGTGCTGTACTAGCATTGCTCCAGATCTACACTCCAGTCAACACTTATATAATACAACAGACAATAACGTAATCTCAGAATCTCTCCCTTCTGTGTTCCATGCACGCAAATTCCAAGTACATCTCACATGTCTTGCTCTCCCCGGGGTCCAGACGGAGGTCACAGAACAGTATCTTTGGGGGAGTGTCCAGCATGCACTGGCCTCGCTCTCCTGGGGAAAATAGATATTTCAAACAGGTCAGTAAAGGTTTGAACTGTATTGAAGATAGTGCAAGTGTGACATTGTGAAGTTGGCCATTTTTTTTTAAAGATTAAGTTTATATCTAATTACCATTGCTGCTCCACTGTTTAATGCCAAGCCAAGTCACAATGAATAATGTTGGCCCGAGTTGCATGACATTTGTGGCCAATCTTTTATTATCAAGCTATTAGACGAGCAAAGGTCAATATTCAGAGATCATTAATCTCCAACACAAGGGTATTACAATGGCTGGGCCAACTTTATGGCTTTGTGAATCAGAGCTTGGAAATGTAATCTGATTGGGCCTAACACACACAAAGACACAGAACATTAAGTATTATGATGTTAAAACAGGATTATAACTGAAACCGAATAAAACCTGACTGTTATATTGCATATTGTGACCTACACTTCTTCTCCCCAATGGTATCTTGTCCGTGATCTGTACCGTTACACCTTCTCACTCAATCACTCCGTTCGTTCATCTCACCTCGACTCGGGATGAGGACAGTGTCGCTCCCAGCCTGCACATCCTGTTTGTTGCCCTGAACCGGCAGGGCCACTCTGTTTTCACTGGCGTGAAACTGGCAATGGATCTGGGCACTGGCCCACGCAAGCATCTCACTGTAAGAAACAGCAATACATTGTTTACCTTTCTATAACGAGCTGTTATAGGGACTTTTCACGCGACCATAATAACTGACGAATACACAAATCGTTACGTCCACGACTTAAGTTTAGATTCACCTTGTAGCAGACGTCGAAAGGTGGGACATTGGGTTGGTGAACGTGATGAGACACTCCATCACCTCCCCGGCCAGGAGCACAGGGCCCCGGGCCATGGAGGCCACCACTTCTATCATCTGTATGGATGTTAATAAACCATTACCAGTAGTCAAATCGTCAAAACCCAAAATAAAGAAAGAAATAGGCAGTCAAACTATATTAATGATGGAGTCCGTGACTACGTGAGTAGGACATGAAGGCCATTTATTCAGCCAGACAAGTTAAATATAATGGAGTAATGGAAATGTCTTTAACTTTGTTGCTTCGATCAGCTGGCCACTGTTTTGATAAAAGGTAAAGAAAACATACCTTCGCAGAAAATACGAATGTATTTCAACAACAGTTTCCTCCGTGTAAACGTAAAACGTAGGTGTGTACTCCTCATGAAGGATGAGAACCGTGCATTATTGTGGAGAAAACATTAAAACGAACACCGTTAGCATGTGAGAGTGGATAGCATAAACAAACGTCTGTCCGGAGTTCAGGGACGACCAGAGTTAACCATTGGTGAAAAGACAAAAGCTAAGTATCGTAAGGACATGACATACTGCCTTGCAAAAAATAATGATACCAATATAACACAAAACTAGAAAGAATTCCACAATCAAATAAAACTATATTGAGCAGTTGTATTTCAATACATGTAATACATGTATTTTCTATGGTCGGCCATCCACACAGCTCCGTGGCACCTGTGACGTAGGCTGGAAGATACTATTTGAACTAAAAGGAAGAGACAATCACTTAACCAAAGTACATGTAAATACATGATAGTTATTCTGGCTCCCAGATTTTGCACAGCTGATTACAATTCAGTTGTGTATATTACAACTGGGGAAAACGGTCGTCACATTTAGATAGACAATAAACCAGCAGTGAAGACCAAATCCCCCTTATTCTTTGTGAATTGGTTTATCCCGAATTCTAGCTCATAGAACCTTCTGTAGTGCATTTACATATTGAACGCTGCTAGCAAGGGCAACAGGAACTTAATGTCGACTGCGGTTAATCACACTTTAATAATGTCTGGACCAATCTACCAGACGGCATGTGTTCATAGTTCACCGCGTTGATTCTAGCTGTTTGTATATAGATGTAAGTTCCTTCCAAAGGCTTTGGTGAAAAAAAAAAAAGTGTTTTTAGCACCCCGCTTACTGTAGCTTAACTATGTTACATTATGATGATGCATAGCTGAGATGATGTTGCCATTGTAGTAGGATTTCGAGAGCTTAAAAATAACATTACATGACAAAAACACAATGAGCCTTCCAGTATGTGTCTTAAAATGTGCCACTGTAAGAACTGCTATTTCAAATGGATAACGTTGAATTCATCTTTGTCCTTGTCCTTTGCAGGTTTCCTGGATAACTTGGGTCCATATAATTTTTTCATACAGTGTGCTGTCTTTTTTCCTGCTGTGGGCTACAGCTATATTTTCCTGCCCAGCCTCCATTGCGTACAATACAATTTTTGGAGCCATAAACATTTGATCCAATCGATGTCAACAGGCCGCTCTATAGTCTGTTATGAACCTGTGACTGAATCGTTGTACGAATGAGGAGAGAACGACAACATACTTGGCTTACCCAGTTCACCCGCCTCAATTTCAGAAAACCAGTTTGTCTTGATTGATCAGTGGACAACCTGATATTATTCCGTTACCAAGTTGTGACAGACAAATTATTTTCTCACAGATGGTAACCACTTTCATAAGAACCCTTTCGACCACTGATATCATCAATTTTTCAAGGAAACACGGATATTCCTGCATCATTTTAACTGGGATTCTCCAGCAAAAATGGCCAGTACGGAGTGGGGTGAGAGATCCACTGCAGAGCTCATGAGCAAGTATGTGGCCAAGGACACTGGAATCGGTGTACCCAATGAGGGCTGGAGGATCTGTCTGGCGCATGAGTTCAAGGAGAAGAGGAAGCCTTTCCAAGCCAAAGACGTCTCCCTGTCCAACGTTCTGGAGCACATCGGCCTTGGACTTCGGTAAGAGTCGTTGTTCATGCACACTTCATTGGACGGCCTGCGGAGCGCTTGCCTACCAAGAAGGGACAAGTCAACAATTAGCTCATCGTTTTGCTTGGCTTACATTAATGAGATGTATGTGGTTCTAGCCTAGGTTGTTGTTGGTTTGCAGGGCCTATTTAGTTTCACAACCCTTCATGGTTTTTAAAGTAACCGCACCTCCCCATTCATAGTAGGTCAGGTTGCCATGCCGCTGTATCTATGAAATAAGGCAATCACCCATCGCCTCATAACCCCCACACACAAACAGTTGTTCACATCCCACCACAGATCTTTAACAGCTGAACTGGTTCTTATTAAGGGTTGGGTATTTTCGGTTATGGAGAATTTTCAGTTATGTTGGGAGAAATTAAGTTAAAAGTCCTTTTCCCAGAAGCTCAATCCCTCAGGCATTCACTGTGAGCAATTAGCCAATTGGTTGCAGCCGTAGACAATCACATGATTCGTTCTGTCATCAGGGGCTGAATGGAGTGGCTTCTATTGACACTTTAGGAGGAGTGCTTCTTGCTATCCTGTAAACGTTAATCAATGTCCAGCACAGTTTAACTTGCAGCCATCTGGCGGTATACTATGCACACAGGAGGAGTGGTTAGTTGAATGAATTTGTAGGGCTGTGGTTGATGAGGAAGTTCACAACTGAATGCATTTCTTCCCTTCCCATGATACTTATGTTAATAATTCTCCAACCCTTTCACCCACCTGATCTTGTACGAACCTCTGAACCCGACCGAGGCTAACGTATATGCAGCGTCGAACATGCAAAAGGGTTAGCATGAGCTGCGGTGAGCCATGAATTTGAATGGGAAGATCGCTGACGTTTGCTTACAGTAGTCTTTATTGAGACTGGTTTCTGAAAGGAATCTACAGCAACCACCCTCTGAATCGGCACGGATGTCATTCTGCCAATGTCATAAGACAGAGGACCACACACAAGCACTGATAATTTGTTTTTTACCATCCGATTTCACCATCATCTCGGTTCCACCAGATATGATTCACAGCGGAACAAATGGCAGTGGCACTAGGGTGATTCAGCATTAAGGCCTAAAAAATAAAAAAGTTTGGTTCCTGTTGGTTGTCAGTTGAGGTCATGGGTAGGTAGGGAATTTATTTTATTTTTTTATTTTATTTTTTCCAGCTGCAGCGAATGATTGGTAGGTTGTTTTCATTTAAAAACGAGAAAATTCTCTCATCCATGTACAGAATGAAGAGGTGCTGTACCAAAACGTAATTATAGTTTGCATCAAAAAAAGAAAAATCGTTTTTTTTTTTTTTAAAGCTCATAAAATGATTTGGGTCACACATAAATTTACAGGGTCGGTCGGAAACCGGAACCAAACATTTTTTTTTTTTAGGCCTAATGATCAGCTCGCTGTACGTTATCCCTTGCATAACGACTATAAGTCGGACCGGTTGTATGTTAGGTTTATGAAGTATGTGCCTTCACGTCATCCAAATCTGTACTGTACAAGCAGTGGCGTACGTACTGTATGTTAAAATTCCAATGTCTTTTTTTTTTTGGTGAACTGGAATACTGGATTGGCTGGTAGGGACTATTTTGGGAAAGGGTTTGGTTCAAGATTTTGTTCTCATTGGTTCAAATGCAGATAAGAGGTGAGGAGCACAATGGCTCCCCCCCCCCCCAACCTCAAACCCGTTTCATCAACTCTATAACCCCGAGTCATTGGCCTTGAGGATTTCCTTTTGGAAGGCGTTGTTCCTTCACACAGAAACAATGTAGACAACGGGACAGCAGGAATAGATTTGAGGTGAAGGGAATATGCATATGACAACAAAATGTACACTGAATGTAGGATATGTGGAAGTTAGAATATGTGAAATAAAGATAAAATATGCATCTTTCCAACAACAGAATGTACATACCAATATACAAGGAAATATTTTATAATATTTACCTTGAAGCTAAAGTAAGTGATTCTAACAATATTTGTACAATCAGGAATACTGATATTTGTACAGCTTTGTCCAAACAAAGCTGGAAATGAGGCTTCCATCTTCGACTGAAAAACGAGTGCGTGTTGCCAGTGCGTGTCACTAGTTCTCGTACTGAGATTCCCTGGTCGTTTGTTATTGAACCTACTTTTCGGAAAGGGGAAACTGACCCGCTTGAATCGGCCCCTATCCTATGCATGGCAGTGCAGTACTTGGCTACCAAGCCTGAAAGAAATCATTTTATTCTGTGTGGAGTTTGCATGAACTTAAATGTGGATACACTCCTGTTTTCACACCAACTATCCTAACCGGCATTTGAGGTTTATGTCGATCTTAACAATACGGCTGTGGACAAAACAAGGCTTGGTGCCTTTGCTCTGTGAATGCTGCTCATTGTCCTCCCCTGGGACTGTGCACCTGGCCCACAGAGCACACGCACGTTTTAATAAATAATTCACACCACCTGCATGGTATGGTGACCGAAACTAGAACACACACGAACAAGCAGACACACACGCCGTCTTTGACTGCACGTCTGCCTGGCCGCACGCACCCTCACCCTCACCCTCTCACACTATCGCACTGAGAACATACTGCTTAATATCAGTCGTCTGCATTTACACAGAATTTCCATTTCTTTGGATCTTTCTATTAATTTGCCTTTTTGTTCTCGAATTTACAGCTCACTAAAACCCCCCTTTGATTCTGATCCCTAATGCATGGTTTGTATGCTCTGTGTTTGCACAGGTATCTAAAATGGTGGTACAGAAAGACCCAGATAGAAAAGAAAGCGCCGTTCATTGACATGTTCGGCCCCCTACCCTTGCGGCAGATATATGGTGGGTTAACACCTTTCACTGAGAATAACATTGAATTGTTTCTGAGCTTGTCCTTATGTCAATACCCCCCCACCCCTGTTTACATTTGTCTTTTGGTATTTCCCGGTGTTATTCCACAGGCGCTCCCCTTGGAGGCATTGGGGGAGGCACCATCACCAGAGGTTGGAGGGGGGAGTTCTGTCGTTGGCAACTCAACCCCGGGATGTATCATTACACTACTGTGATTGCCAACCAGGTGTGTATATCGGGGTCAATGATGCACTATTGTTTTGTTATTTCTCAAGCAAAACAAACAGCCAAAAGGGGGTTATCAAGTTAACTTGGACTAAACCGGTTTGCATCTGGAATGTCTTAACATCCCATGGTTTCTCGCCCATGACCAAATAGTATGTAAATATGCTACACGTATCCTTTTGTGTGTAATTGTGTTTAAACACAGGTTTATCATTACTCTGAGGTAGTTTTGATGAGTGGCATCCTATGACAGCCAGGCAGGACAACAACGAAGGCATCGGCTGAAGTCAGTCATCAGCGACGTTCAAAGTGCTGTTCCTCATTGGAATATCCTGCAGGGATCGTGTGTTGCGTTCGTCCTCCATAGCATGGCTGTACCTGGGTCCCTGGCTGGTTGAAGCTGTTTATGTCCACCATTATCACCCCTATCGCGTTGCCTAGCCACTCGTCTCATGTGACTTCAAATTGCAGCTCTCACCCCCAGTGGAGCTGAGTGAGAAGACTCCATTGGGAGTGTAAAATATCATTACAGGTACCTGCGATGTAAACCTATAGGTTCTATTGAAGTCTCCTAAAAGGTATTTTTCATTGGTTATGTTGCTTGTCCAGGCACCTCCAAAATAAATAAACAGTTTAATGGTGTGTGATGGGACTTATTTCTACCAAGGGGAACTATCTCCCCTTCACGTACACACCAGGCTGTGTATATATTTGCACATCGGACGTGCGCTGAAAGATAAGGATCTATAAAACAAATCAGAACACACCAACGCAGAGATTCAGGTTTTATTTTCTTCCTCAAACCTTTTTGAAGCTGATTGAATATAGGTCAATGTTGAAAACAGATTCCACGAACCTCAATGGGACTAGCCTGTTTAAATGTAGGGCCAATAAAAATGTATAACACGGTTACACGTCATACAGAGAAGGGCTGCCCGGTTATGGAAAAATCCGTATCACGATTATTTTTGAGTTGGAAAGAATTATGAATAAATTAGTAACTGAGAACTCTCAAAAAAAAATCACAAAATGTGAAAATAATGTACAATTATTTATTCAGCCTCGCAATTTCTATCAAACATTTAATTAATAAACTAAATTAATAAATAGAAAATCATAATAATCGTTTAAACGTTATTTATATTAGTTTGGAGAACGTTTGACGCAAAAAAAAAATCGAAATCGTGACAAATTCAATTAATCGCACAGGCCTAATACATATCTTATTTTAGATACACATATACAGTATATGTAAATACTAAAATCCTCCCCTCCTCCCTCAGTTCACGGTGTGCATGCGGCGGGGGGGCCAGACGGTGTACCAGCAGGTTCTCTCGGTGGAGCGCCCCCCCACCCTCCAGGGCTGGAACTGGGGCTACTGCGGCGAGTACGCCTTCTACCACGCCCTGTACCCCCGCGCCTGGACCGTGTACCACCTGCCCGGCCAGAACGTCACGCTCACCTGCCGACAGGTGTCGCCCATCCTGCCCCACGACTACCAGGTAACCAGGGGGGGGGAGAGGGTGAGGAGGAGGATCGTGGCTTGTGTTTTATATTATCGGTGGTTGTTGTTATGGTGCTGGTGGTCGTGGTTGTCGTTGTGTTGATGGTGGGGGTTGTTGTGATGACGGTGGGGGTTGTTGTGGTGACGGTGGTGGTGGAGAGGAGGACGACTCGTGTTGATGTTGGATTCAGGGTTCGGTTGTTTGAAGTTGCTTCGGTCCCCCAGTTGAAGATCGCCTTAAATATTTGATACGCTCTTCACTTGTAACCCAAGGAGATGGTTGAGGATACCTAGTGTGCGTGTGTGTGTGTCCCCCCCCAGTGTGATTCTCTAGAATTTGTCCCACAAACACAAAAAACACACAAGTTAAACAAATGCAGATTGCACCATTGCCCGCGGAGTTTCTAGTGTCTGATGTGTAGCTCCATTGTGAGTTACGCGATAGCCTTCAGCTCCCTGGAGCCCTGCTCAGGATTAAGTGGTTCACAACCATAGCGTATGTGCGTGGATGCATCGCAACCGCACCCCCGTTGATCCCCGATAAACAGACCAGTACGTTCACCGAAACTCAACCGATGTCTCTCTCAGGACTCCAGTCTCCCCGTGGCGGTGTTCGCCTGGGACGTGGAGAACCACAACGACTACGACCTGGACGTAGCCATCATGCTGACCATGGTCAACGGCTCGGGCCACAAGGACGACAAGCGCGGGGGCCACTGGAACGAGCCCTTCCACCTGGAGAAGGACGGGCAGGCCGTGTCGGGCGTGCTGCTGCACCACTGCACCCCTGTCAACCCCTACACACTCTGCATCGCGGCGCGCCACATGGTAGGGTGGGGGGCGGTTCACGACAAAGGGGAGTGGGGAGTGGGGGAGAACTGTGGTTAAAGGGGACATGTTATACCACCAGGTGGGAGTGCCATTCAAAATGGCTAATCACACTCGCACCTGGTGGTATAACATAATGGTCACCTTTACCGTAAGTCTGCTGCTGTGAACGTAGACTTCTCACACGTTCTATATACACGTGTACAGGGGCGTTGCTAGACCTAGAGTTTTACTGGGGCACAGGCCCCCAACTGCCAACATTTTTTTTTTTACGTGTGCACAATATGCCATATATGGATACAGAAGGGTATGTACGAGCTTCAAAATTGTTGTCACTGTCATACTGTAGGCTATATTAAAGCACTGGTAAAGGTAAAGACGCAAAGATGGATTCATGAGTACCGTACAATTATATTTATTTAAACACATGCACATCTCAAAGATTTACAAATAAGGTAACTGACAAATAAACAAAAAGTCTCTTTATGACCGTCACCTCTTTATCAGGAGAAGTCTACACTTCTATATTTATTTAGAAGCTGTGTGGAAACAGCATAATTTTGCCAGAACGACATGTACTAAAAAGGCAAGAAACAAGGTTTAAAACTAATAGAATTTCTGACTTAAGGTGAGGTGGCTCATTGCCACCAATCAACCTGGAAAATGTTATAGAACCATCAAAGCTCTTAAATTAAACTAAATAAGGCCATACACTACTGCATAGAGCCTTTTTAAATGATTATTTTTTCACTATTAAGCTGTATCGCCGCGCCTTCATGGTGGCAAAGCGGTCAATAACGTGGCTTTGACTCACTTTGAATAGTTGCTCCTTTTCAATGGACAAAAGAGAAAGTTGGTGAAGCCTTCCTTGCCCCATGGTTGACCTAAGCTAGGTGTGGAGCCTTCTCAACACACTGAAAGATCGCTCACAACTACAACTGTTTACAGGAATTGTGAGTGCAATGATCTGAATTATCTGTGTCAATGTTGGGATCATTGTTGGATCCAGTATGTTAAAAACACCCTGTATATCCATCATTTCCTTTTTTGTGTTAAGGAAGTTTTTGTCTAAAACTTCAAGTTTTGAAGACAGACAATTTTTCATTCATTTTCCGTGTGTGTGTGTGTGTGTGTGTGTGTGTGTGTGTGTGTGTGTGTGTGTGTGTGTGTGTGTGTGTGTGTGTGTGTGTGTGTGTGTGTGTGTGTGTGTGTGTGTGTGTGTGTGTGTGTGTGTGCTATAAAACTACAGGCTACAGACGCTCAGTATTGAAAAACTGGTGCTAATTATGTGGGCAACATTCTTTAACAGCAATCAAGTTGTCATTGTTTGTGTCAAACAAGTTGTGAATTTGTTGTAACGTTAAAAAAGGAGATGACTTACTCTGGGCTTTTTCCAGCTCCCGTGGTTTCCAACGAAACATGATCAACAAAAAAACAAGGAATTGAAAGCTACTTACAATATGCCTAGGTTACATTAATTTCCCCTGAAGGCAGCAATGTTCCACTTTCAGCTGGAATTCACGGTACATCGAAACCACATGTCTTCTTTCGATTTCAGTTCCCTTTATTTATTCACACAGTTCAGCAGCGGCATTTATTCAGAATCAGAGCCCAAATTAAAGCTGCATTTAGGGCGACTATCACTACCCAGCAGAAAAATAGATGCACTATAAATGGTTTTGTATAGCAGTCACGAACATGAGCATAGTTGTGGAAATGCTGGTGTTAGAAAACATAGTTGACGGGAATTAAAGTGCTGCACATCGACTGTACAAATGTAGATTATTCATCACAAGAATTTTAATTCAGAAATCGAATAGGCTAATAAACTCTGAATTGTGAGATAAAATTCAGCATTCTGATAATAAAGTCAGAATACTTGGATAAAATCCGAATTCTGATAATTAAATCCAGCATTAAAGGTTCATTTAAGAAGGTTCTCACCAGTCATTTGTCGCCTGGTCGCAGTGTCGAGTTTTTTTTTAAAGTAGTTCACTAGTCGTAGCGTGCAAATAAATTGCAGTGTCAGAATTCTGAGAATTTTGTCAGCATTCAGATTTCCCAGAATTCTCTTACACTGCAAAATAAAGCGCTACTACTAGCAAATTAGTTTCAGCGTGACTGGAGAGAACTTCCTTAAATTAACCTTTAATGCTAGATTTGCATCAACGCTATTGTGTGAATTAGTATGGTTCTCTTTCATGGAAGCCGGAAGTGGGAGATTCCTTATTTTTTTTACCATTGTTTTATTAACAAATTTCTCCTACAGGGGATTGATAAAGTTCTATCTAGACTATTGAACAGAAAGAAACACTTGGTCATACTTTAAACACTTTCAGAAGAGTCACGTGGACGAATCCGTAAATAACAGTTTTTTTTCATTGGTTGTTGCGTTAAATCTTACCCAGATACAATAGGGCTATTTTCTGATTGGCTTTTATGTAGCCCCTTTCGTTTTTTGATTGGCTGGTAAGAGGCAGGCTCGACTGAAGACTCCCGAGGCAGCAGGAGATGCACTTGATGAATCCTGCCGATTCCATAGCGAGAGCGGCGCTTCTGCAGATGAATTTAATAATGATCAATGGAATTTTACTGGGGCACTGGAGACTTTTACTGGGGCACGTGCCCCAGTAAAAAGGGGCTGACGACGCCTCTGCACGTGTATATTCTCTCCCTCTCCCCGTGGACGTTTTGAAACGGCTCAATTCCGCCTGGTTTCAGATGCAGACGAAAGCTAAAGTTTTGTCGTGACTTGCTCTGTCGGTATGAATGTTTTACTATCAAGACAATGATGGTGTGTTGCGTTTGGTTCGCTTTTTTGCGTTCAGCCACGTCGATGCGTGTTCATGACGCGTTTGCGGCTCAGAGCGTCGCATGCGTCTGTAACAAACCCTGTTCCCTCTAGCCTGACAGGCAGGTCAGCCACCAAACGGCCTTCAGCCCCAAGGGCACCTGCAGCGGCCTGTGGAGTGACCTCATCACAGACGGACGGCTGGACTCTCCTACCGGTAGGTGGCTCAGTGACTTCCCCGGAGACTCCAGTGCTGTGTCTGAAATTGCGCACTTCTATACTTGCGCTTACTTTTTTGAGTGCGCTTTGCGCAAAAACGGAGAGTGTGCCAAAACGCAGTGCACTGGAAGTACCTCGGAGGCTCACTCAAAACAATCTAAAACTTGAGTGTGGACCTTCAACGGCCGTCATCTTGTCTACATAGCGGAGGGGGCGGGAATTTCAAATCTGAAAACGGAGGACATTGTAACAGTTGAAGGAAAAAAAAAAAATCTAAATATTTACAGTTTGAGTTGATTAGTACTTTACAGCGCTAAAATAAATACAGATAAAATCGATAGAAATTGATTGATGGTAATTGAAATTGATAGCTATTAAAATGATGGGCGAATTATGGAAATGATAAGGCAGAAAAAAAATACCACAGAAGAAGAACCGTCAAACTGCAAACTCATTTCCGGTAGGTGCGCGAAGGGTGTGTTTTGCCAGTGCACTGTAGAAATGAGAGCACTGCGCCAATAAGTAAGTGTACTGTAGGGATAATGAAATGCACTCAATGTAAGTGCACTTACGCAAGTGCACGATTTCAGACACAGCACAGTCCTCTCAATGACTAATGGCAAATTTAGATTAGATTAGAATGCATGCATTTTGACTATCCGGGGGGGGGGGGGGGGACTAGTTATGTCCCCAATGTACACAATCAGACAGCGTCACACATCATTCCACACTCTGATCGTCATTGCTCAGGAATGTGGACTAAAATCTATTAGCTTAGATTTAAAATAATCCACAGATGAGTGACATATCAGGTACCCTGATATGTAGCAACAGAAGGCAATAAATATACTCAACATATTTAGCACTTAGTTTGAATATTTTAACAATATATTAAAACTTGGATGCATGCCTTTTCAGTTGAATACCTCCTGTGGTTTCCAGCCAGGTGTAGAACACCATTGGCCTCCATATAGTTCACCAGTCAACGGGATTGTTAAACCTAAACAAAACTAATGATCCAGCCGCCAATGATGACACCGCTCACATTCCTCCTCCTCCTCCTCCTCCTCCCGTAGGCCCCAGCCCCCCCGTCCAGAAGGGGGAGGAGGTGGCAGCGGCCCTGGCGGTGAGCTGCTCCGTGGGGGCGCGGGGGCGCGGGGGTCTGGAGATGAGCCTGTCCTGGGACATGCCCACCATCACCTTCGGCTCCGGGGAGAGACGGCACGACAGGTACTGCCGCCCGGGAACGCTTCTGGGAATGATAAATGCGTTGAATTAGATTCTGCGATAAATGGGTCTGGTGACCGCTGTTTAATGTCTGCTCTCTGCATGACATTTCACCAAGACAATCGTTCTCTTGTAGGCGTCTTGTAGAAGGAAAATATGCAGACCGATTTTGGGTGACTAGTGAGGAACAGTGAAACATTTACATTCTGCCCTTACAGTATTTATTTTAGTTTCAAATCTCCATTAGATGGAAGTGTCTAGAAGTGTCTTCCGAGAGCAACGTCATTTGCAGATGTTCCGTGATTGGTGTTGGGGTTGAAAGGAAAATAGAAATTCTGAATGACTATTAGGTTCTCCACTGTCAGAAGAACACAAAAGGAAATGCTTCATTCACAAAAGTCATTTTTTCACAATTTCTATTCATTTATCCCAAGGAAAACTGTAATGTTGTGATTTCCTGCCAAAAGACAAGAATACTCTGTCTTCACCCCATCCATTACACATCTGTTTGTTCTGTAGGGTGTGTGTGACGCCATACATTGTTGACAGTGTGTGCGTGCTCATCAGATCAGGCCGTGTTAGCGCTGTTTGCTTTGCACGAGTCTTGGGGGGCTGTGTGAGAATTAGGTTCTTCCCATGGCTCTGTAGCACCTCTGCTGGCTGCGGATCGGTGAATGGTTGCTTGGTTTTTCCTTAGTTCCTTGTCCCCTTATCTTTCTTTCTTTTTTTTTACGCAGGACCACCTAACTCCTAAGGTCGTTCTCATTGTGTGAGACCGGTTAAACAATCACCTGACCAAGCATACAAAAACAAGTCGAGTTCACAGATGACACGCAAACGCGCAAATAGGTTATTAATTTGTTTATTTAGCGAGTACGTCTCCGGACAATTGCAGGATGTTTTGGCGACGGTAGAAAATACTTCCGACCAATTGAGAGGAACGCAAAGTCTTGTTTACGATCAAAGCTTGTGCACAACATTTTGGTCCAATCAGCAGCCAGATGAGCGAGAAGGGACAGTTGCCTCCCTACTTCTCCTTCTCCGTCCTCCATTGAGGCACAAGATCGCTTTGAGGAATGTTTACTTGAAAATTGTTTAGATGCGAGCGGCCTTTTCTTTCCCAGACTCGTCTGACCCTTTGACCGTATTCCCGAAGTACACACAAACTGCAGATAAAGAACAGCTGTTCTGTCAAGGGAACTGGCAGAGCTGCAGCGAACAATCTGTTTGTTTGTTTTCCACCCTGCAAAGAACGATCTCAACTCTGGCCTCCATAAATTGTCCCGCGTCCGAAATACTTTGTCACAGGGAAAAAAATCACATCCTCTGGGGCGACGACATCATCATGCAAAACCTTCCACGACTTCCCCAGGAGTACTATTTGAACACGTGTGTGGATGTGTTTGCTGTTCCCTCCCAGGAGATACACGCGTTTCTTCGGGACAAAGGGGAACGCGGCGCCCTCGCTGGCCCATCACGCACTCCTCCACTACCCCCGCTGGGAGGAGACCATAGAGGAGTGGCAGAGGCCCATACTGCAGGACAGGTACCACTGATTGGTCAAAGAGTCCTGTTTGATGAACCCGCCGTAACCAGTGTTGCACAGATTGGGCCAGATTTCCCACCCAATCTGGCAACCCTGGCTGTGGCACGCTGCAGCCAGGGTTGCCAGATTGGGTGGGATATCTGGCCCAATCTGGCAACACTGGCCCTAACCCTATTAGTTAGAGAAACCCCTTAATCGAGTTCACCCTGACCAAACTGGTTACATTATTACGCTCATTAAATTTGCAGCAATCTTATTGGTTAGAGAGCCACACTCATGAAACGAACCCCTCAATCGGTCGTATAATCCCACTAATTGAATTCACCATGAACAAATTATAATGCATTCAGATTATATAGCGCTTTTCTAAACACTAAAAGTTGCTTAACAGAGTGAACACAGAATAAAATCATTCAATAACATATATAAGTAAAAAGATAGAAAAGGATAAAAATAGTTAGCTAGAAAATGAACAGTTAAAAGAAGGAAGGGAAGGTGGTGAAAATGCGTTGGTTAATTACGCTAATCGAAGTCACCCTAACCCTCTTAGTAAGTGGATCACACAAATTGATTGAGCCTTAGCACCCATCCACGGGCCAACAGGCTTTGGAGATGTAGCAGGTGAAACAGGTGTAGCTCATTAAGTTAATTACTGGTCAGTAGGGCGTGCCAGTGTCCTTAATTTACATCACGAGAGACACCTGGGCCAATCACCCCCTTTGCGCGACACCTCTTGAGCTAGGGATGGGCACGGTTATTCGAATATTCGATTATTCGAAATGACGTCGGTATTCGCCCGTAGCTATAGCAGATTTTATTTTTATTTATGCCTAAAGTTAATAAAATAATATTCATTAGCTATATTAATAACATATTGTTCATTAAACATGTATTCTAATGCCATTTAATACTTGGAATATTAGGCTATACCGGCAATCTCTGTTCCAGCCGAGAGTCTTTTCCCCGTCGGACTTGATTTTAAATCGCCTCCGCACCCGCCTATCCCCCGAGCACGTAGATATGCTCATTTTTTTGACAAGAATGAGTGATGCAGTAGGTGGGCTTATGTGTTATGTTAACTAGAATGTTTCAGACATACTGTATTTCCTTCTTACACGTAATATATTTTTGTTGATGTTCTATTAAATGCGCATCATGCGTAATGCGAGGCAGGCCCATGCACTGCCACTCGAGTTCTGTTGATATCCAAGCTTATCAGTAGGCTACTTATACTTTTTGCTGTTGTACTTCAGTTACTTGAATCTATTCAGTTTGTTCCTTCAATTTACTTGATTCTAATTTCAGTTTGTGCCTTAAGTATACATACTGTTCATTCATATTCTTGTCAAAAAGGATGGTTTCGTTTCAACTCGTTTCGAATCAGCATATTGATTCCTTATTTATTTGACTAATAGATGGAAAATTAATACATTTGTTTCGTGAAGGCCAGATCACGGAAGCTTTTCAGGCTGCATTATGAGTGCTCTACACTTTTCTTTTCTTTTTTTGTAGTTCGGTTACACGGTTACTCACTTTCTTCTTGTTGAGAATATTCAAATATTGCTATGCCTTCAAATGCCCTTCCCTACTCTGATCTAGGGCTGCTGAAAATTTGATCACAATTATTTTTGTCAATATTGAAATTGAGTATTTTATTTGATTGTGATTATTCCTGAGTTTGAAAACATGATTCTCTCCAAAAAAAAAAACACTTTGTAGCTGAGAACTTTGAAATATACCCTTGAAATAGAAAATGTTCAAATCAAAATGAAAGTACAAAAATATATATCCAGCTGTTAATTTGTAATTTCTATAAACATTTAATGAATGAAAAAAAAGATACTTGGTTATATTAGTTTGGATATCGTTTGACCCAATAATCGAAATCGCGCTAAAGATCCCATTAATCGCACAGCCCTACCCTGTGCTTCAAGCCCTGCTCTGGACTCTTTCCTTCCAAATGAATGTTGTTGTTCTGGTCGCGAACGGGCCAAGCCAATAAGGCGAAGCCTAGACGGCGTTGCCTACATGAAACAGAACTGGAGTTCTAGTAACATAACTATGGTTTCCCCCCCCCTCCCGTGTCTCAGCGCGCTGCCCTCCTGGTACAAGTCGGCGCTGTTCAACGAGCTGTACTTCGTGGCGGACGGCGGCACGGTGTGGACGGAGCTGCCCGAGGACAGCGACATCAGCGGGGGGCTGCGCAGCGAGGACGGGGGGCTGCCCGCCCAGCCCGCGGCCATCAAGGAGTACGGACGCTTCGCCTACCTGGAAGGTACGCGTGGAACGGAATTTTTTATTTATTACGATTTTTTTAAGATTCTAGATTCAAGGTTTTTATTTGTCATCTACTCATACAGGATGTGCAATGAAATGTTTGGGTGAAATACTCTGTATGTCTGTGCTTAAAAGACGATATACGTTTTAACAGACATATATACACACAAGCGCATGAGAAGCAGTCGCAAAAGAGTACTTTCCTATCTGTCGTCTATAAGTCCACATCATAGTCCTCTTCTTTTATTATCCTACATACAGTATGATTCATTCTTTGTTATCAAATAATATTGAACACTTTTGCACGGTATTTGAACTGCAATAAGTCAATGAGCGATTTTGTTATGATTGATTTATTTTTCCACTGTGAAAATGCTATGCTTTTCTGCTGTTTGTGGTCCCTGTCGGCTAAGAGCCCTCTCTCTCTCTCCCGTCCCCCAGGCCAGGAGTACAGGATGTACAACACGTACGATGTGCACTTCTACGCCTCCTTTGCACTCGTCATGCTGTGGCCAAAGCTCGCCCTGAGCCTGCAGTATGACATCGGTGAGTGCCACATCGCTGCTCCCCTATTGGTCGAGGTCAAAGCGCAGTGGACCCTTTTTGCAGCGGTGTCATCGGAGGTCAACCCATAAACAGTGACACTGTTTATGGGTTGTGGTGGAAAACTACAAAATGGGCACCCGGTGCAGATTCAGTGTCCTGTGTCCCTCCCACAACCTTCACACCTTGACTTAACATGAGGTTTGGACTATTGGCTACAGCATGTATCGGATATCGCCTAAAGCGCCTAAAGCATGCAATCCAACACCACCTCAAACACATATTGGGATTCGGGAAGATTGAAATTTCCCTAGGGAATGCACTTACGATTTTCTAACAGTTTTTGTTTCAGTGACAAAAATCGAAATCATTAACATTTACAAACAAAAATAATATGTTATACAAATCAGCAGAAATCTCGGGTCTCTTAACTTTACACAATGTACTAAGTGCTTTACTACCCGTAAGTAAACATTGACAACTACAACTAATACTCGATATCCAATATCATTCTTGGCACTGGAGACGCTGTCTAGCACCAGGCATAAACCAAAAGTGTTGTGTCAAAACAAATAAAGTCTTGTGATATCCTTGACATTTCCCATTGACATATATTGCCCCAAGGAGGGCTCTGTTTGGTGAGGCGGCCCACGCTACTCGCCCTTTGACCTCCTCCTAATGATGCTAAAATCGTAGGCGTAGGAGGCACTGCCCCCGTCGCAGCCATCGCTGGGGTTGTAGACATAGTACAATAAACGATATAACCCAGCCGCAGAGAGTAGCTCGGGGGCTATTGTGTTATTGGTGTCGGACTGAACACTTGTGGGTTAACAAACAGTGGTTGTTTCTTTGCTTCTGCTTCTAAGCTGGCAGTGTGATCCAGCAGGACCCGACTGAAAGGCTTCACCTCATGAGTGGACAGTGTTCTGCGGTGAAGGCCAAAAACGTGGTGCCCCACGATATCGGAGACCCAGGTAGGGAGTCACGGCCTGGGTTTAACTCTTTCACTCAGTCATGTTATTGTTCACAAGGTAGCATCGCCGCTAGGGAGCGGGGATGAGGCTTGTTGAGCTATTGGAACAAGTTCATGTTTTTCTTCTATTTTTATGGGAACCAGTTGTAATGTTCTTTGACTTAATTGAACCAAACATTGGAAAGTAATGACACTCAAAAGCTAGTAGGTCCTTCGGAATGTAATAGGACTTCGATAGTCACATAGCTATCATTACCTTATTGCCGCTTGTGGAAGTAAGCAGTAGTAACTAGAAGTGATTTAATGATGATGAAGCCTATGGTTCTATTAAGGAAGTTAGCAAATACTGTGGTGACCCGGCTCAAGGAACAAGAGTCTCGGATGCTCAAACTGCCAACAAGGCACGTTTATTAAGTCCAAACAACGGAAAAAAGGGGAATCACCCGTCAATGCAAACTATAACAAACTAAAGAGTCTGGGCTCCGTGAGCCACTGGGGATGCTGTGGCCGTGTCTCACGCGCTGTCCCGGTATCCAGGTGAGGAGTTCCTTCCGTGGTCTCCTGTGGTCTTCTCTAGACCGGGTCCCGGGGCAAAGGTCCATCCGGGTAGGGACTCTCGCTCCGCTCTCTGCTCCCACATGGGTCACGTACCTCCTGTCTCAGACTACCTCTCAGCTTCTCTTTTATAGCCCTCACCTGGGTCTGATTGGCCTGGTACACAGGTGTCTCCTGTTGGCGTTGAGTGGGACCTTCTCAAAGCGACCCTTGGCGCCCTCTGGGGGAAAAGGGTGGTAGACAGCACGTATTACCTGCCCTCTGGGCTTCCAGGCCTGCCGTGTCGGGGCCGGGTTGCCACAATACACTACATGCAATTGCCGGGTTCTGTGTATCTGGTATGTGAATAATGATTTGCAGGAAGTAAGCATGTGCCTTTCGCTGCAACTGGCTGCTGTATATCTGGTACGATGAAATAATTAAAGTTACCCATTTTGGTGTCAAAATGTAAACAGTTCTTAAAAAGGAATCTACACTTTCCTCCTCTGTGAGTCATGGTGGTTTGGCCATTGGGTTAGAGGTGATCAGGTCATCCGGTGGCTACAAAGACAACATTGAATAGGAGAGAGGCTCAAACAATGATAGGAAAAAGGCAATAGTCCCTGAGCTGATCAATGGTTAACTGCTGTGTCGTCCCTGTCTTAACCCAGACGACGAGCCCTGGCAGAGGGTCAACGCCTACCTCATCCACGACACGGCCAACTGGAAGGACCTCAACCTCAAGTTCGTCCTGCAGGTCTACCGGGACTTCCATGTCACCCAGGACCAGGAGTATCTACGGGACATGTGGCCCATCTGCAAGGTGGGAGACACGCCTAGTTCACAGTTCAGTCGTTTTTCAAAGGGAATGTACTTTGAGGTCTAGAGGTCGAAAATGTGCACTAAATTAAAATAACTTTGCAATATCTTTGATGCAAACAGTAGCTTAAGTCAGAGATCTTGCCAAGCAACATAAAACGAATGTGAATTTGCAAATATAGGCCGACAACCGTTTAAATGAGAATATCGGACATCGGGTTCAACATTCCCGAGCCCGATCTTATCCTGGTGGTTCTGATTGGTTCCTGAAGGCAGTGATGGAGTCGGAGCTGCGCTTCGACCTGGACGGAGACGGCCTGATCGAGAACTCGGGCTACGCCGACCAGACATACGACGCATGGACCGTGACGGGACCCAGGTGAGAAGGACAGGCGGTGGTCAGGGGAGAGGAGCACTCCAAAACTGGTCCACCAAGAAGGCCTCTCGCTGTGTTTTAAGGACATTACGAGTGCTCTGGGTCACCTACTGAATCATAATGCTAATCTAAGTTGACTAAGTCTCTAAGTAGTGTATGTATGGTTGTAGATAGATGTGTTCCATTGATTTCTTAAGGGTATCTATGAAAGATGGAGCACATTTCTAATCGTACTGGACTCTTGAGGAAAAAAGCAATACATAACGATACATATTTATATCATATAATTGCAAACGCAAAGTTGCAAAAGTACTTGACTCAATCATAGAAAATTTGAATCCCGGCCCATCAATTTAGCTCCACTTCCACTTTCAGTTCAAGTGTACGTCTCCCCTACCAAAACCTCAAAGCCAGTTTCAGCCGCCCATTGAGCAGTACAGTAGACGACTTATGTGTCTAGTTCCTAAATGCCGTCGGTGTGTGCCTCCTGTCCCTCAGCGCGTACTGCGGCGGGCTGTGGCTGGCCTCAACGTGCGTCATGAGTAAGATGGCCCGGCTGCTGGAGGATGAGCCGGCCTACCTCCTCTACAAGGACATCCTGCAGCGAGGCAGCGCTGCCTTCGACAAGCTGCTCTGGAACGGCGAGTGGAGAACGAGTCCTGACTCATCCGTGTAGATGAAATGAGGCCGATTGCTTATTGAAAGAAGAATGGTTCATCTAATTCAATGACGATTCATTTTTTTTTTTTTCTTTGGGGAATATTAAATTATGAAGACAATGGTTTAGGCTTAATGAACAATTCTGTCAGCTTCATGACTTGATAAAAAAAAAAGTACAATATAGGCTATTTTGGGCCTTGTGAAACTGTTAATTAAATGACATATTTTGCAACGTTTCCAGGCAAGTACTACAACTACGACAGCAGCGGGAGGAGTTTGTCCAACAGCGTCATGTCGGACCAGTGCGCAGGCCAGTGGTTCCTGCGGGCTTCTGGACTGGGAGACGGAGAATTTCAGGTCAGTGGAGTAGCGCGCCAGCCCCCCCAACTAAATGTCTTCCATCAGTCCAAACAGTGAAACATATTGGCAAGTTTAAATAATATTAATATTAGATATTCAAAGTATCAGTCTTTTCACCATTTCAAAACATTTCTAAAGGGGTCTATCCAGACTCCAAGAATCTACTAGTACTAAGCTATTTAGTAAATACCATCAGACGTGGGGGCAACTAGTCACATTGCGCAATGTTGCTGTGTTATTTCCAGTCCAAGACGGCCTCGTAGAAGCCATCGATCACCCACACTGCGCAACTCGCCCGTGTTCTCCCCCTTTCCAGGCCTTCCCTAAAGACAAGGTCCTCAGCTCGCTCAAGTCGGTGTTCGACCTGAACGTGATGAGCTTCGCCGGCGGGCAGATGGGCGCGGTCAACGGCATGCGTCCCGAGGGCGTGCCCGACCGCTCCAGCGTCCAATCAGACG
The DNA here is from genome assembly GCF_026213295.1 of Gadus chalcogrammus. Lineage (NCBI taxonomy): Eukaryota > Metazoa > Chordata > Actinopteri > Gadiformes > Gadidae > Gadus > Gadus chalcogrammus. Next base: position 6,574,806 of record NC_079428.1, on the reverse strand, counting down.
AAGTGTGGATCGGAGTGGTGTACGGGCTGGCCGCCACCATGATCCATGAGGTAGGAGCAAGGGTGCTGCCTTTTGAGAGGTCTTTAGCAAAGGGGGGCGTCGTTGCTCATTATTTAAGTAGTGCCTTTTTATTCCGCTACTACTATTATTATCAAGTCGTTCACCGACGCGTTCATCCAAAGCGACTCACAGTGGACCATTTTGATACGTGACCTGGAGATAGAGTGGGTAGAGAGAGACTCTACCTCAAGGAAGCCAACAGGCAGACATTGGGGTCTCGAACCAAGAACCTTTAGTCAAACACCATTACTACTTGCTTATCCTGCCCCGTTAGCTTTGGCAACCGTTAAAATCAAACATCCACCACGACGGGGCATTACTCCATTACAACTTTGTACTGGGAACTATACCTTCCACCGAGTTCCTTGGGTTTTGTTAGGGGAAAATGAATGCATTAAGTTTCATCGTTGGCTGATTGTGTCTCTATCCCCCCCCCCCTCGGACCACCAGGGCATGCTGCAGGAGGGCCTGCGCACGGCAGAGGGCTGTTACCGCACGGTGTGGGAGCGGCTGGGCATGGCCTTCCAGACGCCCGAGGCCTACTGCGAGAAGGGCATCTACCGCTCCCTGGCCTACATGAGGCCGCTCAGCATCTGGGCCATGCAGTGGGCCCTGGACGGGGCCCGGAGCCGCCGTCTCCGTGACGACCCGCCGGGTCAGACGGGAGACTCGACTGCTCCACTGGAGGACAGCTGAGGGGAGGGGAGGGGAGGGGGGTGGGGGGGGGGGGAGGAGGAGACGGATGCTGACGGGAAAAGCAAAGGAGCGTTCCCAATCCGGTGGGCGGTACGAGGCGGAGCGACGGCCTTGAATGTTTACACTCGACGGGTGTGTTTTTGAAACCACGTAAGCGGCCCGACGTGGACGGTTTCCATGACAATGATTTAGTGACCTCACAAATTGTGTGGGCGAGATGCAAATCTGTTTGACCCCCCCCCACCGCACTTAGAAACATGCAATCATCACGGGCCGGTGGGGTCGCTGGGTGACCATAACGAGGTTGATATGCAACTATATAAGTGCAGTTTCAGCCCTCTTCTTTTTTTTTTTTTACTTGACAATCCTCCATAGTTCCAGAGAGTGAAAAGGCTTGTTCTTCCGACTGATAAGCTAGAAAGGACGCCAGTCCCGATGCTAAAACATGAATGTTCTACTGATTTGTGTGATAACCTGTGATAACTACTATTGGAAATATCTAGCTAGCGAATGATTTTTTCCTTTTCCTTCCCTCTTTTTATATTTTAGCATTTGGTGCCTTGGCGCATGTTGCCATGCATGCATGTTGATTGATAGAGGAGATACTTTTATTGTGTTTTATACAATCAAAATACTAGTCTATGACAATGATGCTCAATAAAATCACTTAAATATTGTCTTCTAATATCTTCCTTCTCGCAGTGGAAAAGCTGGTGGGTTGAATCAAGTGTGTGTGTGTGTGGTTGGTTCTGAATGAAGAATACATAATTTGTGTAGCAGTGTTTAACAGAAACAAAATGCCTCCATTATTCATATTGCAATAAGCCATCACGTTTGATTCACAGGACGACTCACTTTATATGATTGTTTTGCTGCATAATGCAAATGTGCTTCAAATGAATGGCTGTTTGAGTCTCAGACGTTTTAGCATTATCTTAAAGCACATCAAGTTATGAAGTATTTTTCTCTCAAACCAAGTTCATGGTGTATTATAGTTCCCTCCCTACTTTTATCTAGAGTTGATCTTTGAATGTAATAGCATGAGAAGGCTTTGATGTAGCATGAAATCAGTAACTTCAACCGATGAATCCAGGTATGAAACAGTTTGAAACACAACTTGTCACATCCAAGAAGCCCCTTTGCTATGGAGAAATGTAATTTAGAGCGGTTACTCTGGACTTTAGAAAAAGAAGCCCGTGAATTAACATTTCTTTCAATGTGTATTCATGTGTGTGGATTGGATATTTTGTATGAAATCCGATGTCTGTAAGTCTAGGGATTTACTGAAACATGGAGAAAATGTACTTTACTACTTAATCATATAAAAACACACTATCAACTAAGTGGTTCTCCCGGTAGGAAATATATTATTGATCCCTTTAATTGGACATGTAAGGTGATCTAAGCTCCTCCCACCCTGGGGCCCCTCTCGCGCTCTGTTTAGCCTATAAAGCGTTGAATGCGGTAGCCAATGCTAACAGAAAGTTACGGAATGTATTTCTTATTATTTTTCCTACCAGAGAAGGAAACTTCTGGAATAACCAAAAAGGAAATAGTGATTATTCGAAGTTCCACGTCTTACACCGGCTATTTTACACGGAGCCACGAGGACGTGTCTAGGCCCTTGTCAACTTTTCATCAGCCTACCCTGTTGCCGACTGGCAGAAACCGCATCGACACTGGTAGCCTACGTTAATCTAATTACTTTTATCACTTTCTGTCGTTTGCTCACCTATATTTGTACAACCCATTTGAAACACTTTTACCAACAAATCTTTTTTTTTTTTTTTGTTAACGATGTATTAACTCGATGTGCGTTCAAACCAAAAGCGAAGACGCACACAGCTTTTGGCCGTGATATTATGTTCTATTATATAGATATTGTAGAGCTCCGAGAGTCCGCAAACGGAAACAATCACTTTGTACTCCATGTGGCGGTTCAAAATGGACGTCATGGAGTGAACGCGGATAGACTGTCACGCGGAAAGTTTGAACGGTCCTTTCGCAACAAAACAGAGGGGGCAGTGCGGAATCCATGCCATGTCAATTGAAAGACGCGTTAAGAGGCGATGTTTTTGCCAGAAAATCTTGCTATGGTGGCACGAATACCCTGCTTTTCAGAAATACCCATATATCCATGTGGTTCATATATGAACTGAAGGAGGGTTTATTTATGAACAAAACCTTAAAGCCTAATCAAAAGCGGGGTTGTGTGTTCTGGTCTGATTTCACTTTAAACACAAACGAATGCATGCACACATGGCTCGCACCCACAGAGAAAGCATCTCATGCTACTGAATGTGCTGGTGTGTTCAGCAGTTCACCAAAGGGCTGGTGGTTCTTCACCAAGCCGGACCGGAAGTTCTTTCAATTCCTAGACAGCACATAAGACAGCCAGCTCTTCGTACACTCAGTAGTCCAGGGGCTAACTGTAGCATATGATACGCTGTTCAGTTAAAAATAGCACGTCCCTGGGTGGGCTTGAACCACTAACTAAGCCATAGCTGACATATGAACACGTCGCGCTTATTAAAACCCATATGATACTATAAATGTCATGTCTCTGTGGCGCAATTGGTTAGCGCGTTCGACTGTTAATCGAAAGGTTGGTGGTTCAAGCCCACCCAGGGACGTGTTCTTTTTTAACCAAACTAGGTGTCATGGTGTCAACAGCCGAACTCATTGACCTGCCATTTGGGAAAAAACGAACTCTGTTTCCAAGAGTAGATTTATAGAACGGCTCTGTCATTTCCCTCCCAAACATATACTGCAGTTGTCCCCTTGACTACTGAGTGTCTGTATGGAGAAAAGCTAGCTGGCAATTCTGCTGCCTAGGAATTATACGTATTCATGAGCATAGATATGTGGCATTTTTACCAAGTCTTATGATCAAATCATGGAAATTATTTTTTACTTAAAAGCCATAGTTATGGGGTTTTACAAGGCCACATTGAATGCGGCCACAGGGTGGGAGGGAGGGGCCAGCTTGTTCCCTTTAATAATGGGCCATGGAATATGGCAATTTTCTAACCACATTTGAAGGCATTATCTCAAAGTGATTAATTTTTTTTTTTTGCTTGCTGGTCATGTTTGTACAGCCCGGCTAGCTCTATCGGTAGATCATGAGACTCTTATTAATCTCAGGGTCGTGGGTTCGAGCCCTAGGTTGTGAGCAATCACCTTAAAACGTAGCCTATGCGTTGAATGTTCACAGTAAGGGGTCATACTTGATTCTGTTTCAAAGATCCACACTGAATGTCAAACTAGGGCTGTGCAATTAATTGAATTTCGATTGCGATATCGATTTTGGGGTCAAACGATCTCCAAACTCGTATAATCGAGTTGAAACGATTAATTTGACATTTTCCGTTTTACAGTAGGCCTAGAGAGTTTATGAAAGTTTATGAAAGAGACGCGCATGCGAAAGCATTCAACGCGGCGAGAGGGAGTACAATCTAACAGGCGTGCTGCATCAGGAAGTATGCCGTTGGCAGGAGGCGGGACTTGCCAGTGAACCGCCAATCAGCAGCATCGACTGTTGACAGACATGTTGGAGTAGACCTACCGTGTGGAATATTAAAGTTTCAGTAACGTTACAGTTTGATGAACGATAACAAGCTCCTATAGCAGACTTTAACTAAGAGTTCTTTAAGGCAGAACTGCCAAGTACATCTTGTATGTATTTCTGTTTAACAACAATATGATTTTTATTAGCCATGTGTTTGTTATGGCTTTGTGACTTTTAACTTTGCTATGGAGAAATGCTGGGACCGTTGTTCTCTAGACATTAAATAGGGAATGTATTATTTCAGTCGAGTCATTCGTCAGTGCATTTGGCTGAATATATTGTATTCATGAAATGTTTTATAAAAATCAAATGTTAGATTCAGAATGTTGTGGCAGACAGTACACTTACACACGAAAAAGGTTTTATTTTGGATACTTACACGGGTTTCTATGTCATAATTGATTGTGTCAATAAATGCATGTTTTCAAACTCAAAAATAATCGTTTGAATAATCGTGATATCAATATTGACCAAAATAATCGTGATTATGATTTTTCCCATAATCGAGCAGCCCTATGTCAAACTGTCAGCTTTTTATGGGTTTGAGTCTCATGTTCTGCATTAATATTCCCAGTCTTCCCACCCTGTTGGGCGCTTCCAATGTGGTGTGTGTATACCTAGTGGGCCACAACTTGAGGCAAATACAATGAGTAGGCCACACCAACCATCAACACTATGTCTTCCTGCTGTGTGTGGTTGGTGACAACAATTAAAGTGTTATCTGTTGTAGGTAGGGCTGCGCGATTAATCTGAATTTTGATCATGATTTCTCAGTTCTAAGTTCCAGGTTTCAAGATCCATAGCTGACATGCAGATATGTTCTTATTTCTACAAGACGCGTGTGATTTTTTTAAACTGGTCTCTGTGGCGCAATCGGGTAGCGCGTTTGACTGTTAATTAAAAGGTTGGTGGTTCAAGCCTCCGAGCTGATTTTAACTGACCACCAGGTCAAGCTAAGCATCAGCCCAAACCGTTAACCTTTGTTAAGTGAAAAAATCTACTGTGTTTCCAAGAGAAGATTTGAATGAACTGGGGTCTCATTTATAACCGTTGCGTACGCACAAAATGGGGCTGAAATTGGCGTACGTGACTTTCCACGCCAAGGTTGTGATCTATAAAAAAACAACTTGACGGGAGAATGTGCGCAGCCCTAAGCAAACTCTGACCCATGCGTACGCATGGTTTGGAGGAAAAGGAGAGTTGGCGACACAGATGGTGTGGTGGTGAACTGAAGTCAGACGGAAGAACTGTAGAGTGAGAAGAACGATTATGTTTTATCATCGCCCTTCATAAATTTAATTTCAACCCGTATCATGCGTTAAATCTATGTAATCAGAATAATTTAAGTAAACTGCGTTATTCCTCAGTTATAACTCCAGAAATATCTTCTTAGAATAGAGATAAAAAGAAATTCTCTATATTTAATCCCGTCACTCCATACTGTCCACTGACGGCGCAACTGCATGGAATAAAGCATCCGTCCAACATTTGTCAATAACATAATATTTTTATGTGACACTGTAAACACATAATCAAATGTCAATTAAATCCCAAGTGTGAAAAACCAAGCCACACTCCTCATCACAATCGTTGTTCGTTACTCTTGATGCTTTTCATGACAAATCAGGCATTAAAAAGGGGTTATGTTCAAGAACATTTTACGTGGGTGATTACAAAATGATTATCCAAGGCGTTCTCGTCAGTCTTATTACCGTAACCCTATAAATACAGAGGTGAGCGCCTTGGTAATGCTGCACCATATGGCACTTCTGGCGGACCATGCAAATGCCAGGATTCGGAGGGAGAGGGTATTTAGGGACGATAACGATTTATTGGTGGGCTACATAAAAATATGTAACTCTATGTCAGACCACTTCTTTTTTAATTCTGGGACAGTGCGCTCCGTGCTACTGACAGAGTTCACTGCTGCAGCAACATGTTGCCACTCACTCTGCTTTTTGTTGTTGGCGATCCCAATCCCGTGACCGCCGAACAAAACTACCTTTCGGGCCTCCATCTCACCCACAAGTGTCTCCACTTCAACCTCCGTGAAATTTCGCTTTTTTGATTTTCTCAGTAGGTTGTTTCCAACGAGACATAATACCGGCATCTGAGTCTGTTTTATATGCAGATCGCATTCATGAGGTCATTTGCATTGACCATTTATGGTTAAAAAGGGGCGTGTAGAGGGCGGAACGTGAAGCTGATTCAGCTGCGCACAATTGTAGTCAGTATGTGATTTATAAAGCAAAGATTGCGTACAGGTGTGCGTACGCAGTGTTTTATAAATCCGAATATTTTTTGGCGCACGCAAAACTTTGCTTCTGGGCGTACTCACATTTTTAGTAACGATCCCACGCACAGTTTTATAAATGAGACCCCTGCTCTGTCAATTCCCTAACCATCATGTACTCCCGTTGTGCATGGTCGAGCCACAACATTTTGCATTGATATGGAGTCAGCTAGAAAGATTGAAGGTAAGCTGCAACTACGGTTTGTGGCGGCAAACCATAAAAGTCTTGATCATTTGAAAAGACGAATAAGCAATATAACGTGACTTTGAAAGCATGGCTATTCTCCTTAGATGGTATTCTAGCATACCAGGGTATAATACAATCTCATTGCCATTGACTGTTTCAATGGTTGAGTGAGATTCATTTGTTGCAAACTTTGCCATAGCTGACGTGTTCTGATTTTTTTAAGACACATGTGTATATAATCATAGGTCTCTGTGGCGCAATTGGTTAGCGCGTTCGACTGTTAATCGAAAGGTTGGTGGTTCAAGCCCACCCAGGGACGAAGTGATTTTTACTGACCACCAGGTCAAGCTAAGCATCAGCCCAAACAAAAAGATTTGATAGAACTGCTCTGTCAATTCCCTTCCAATCATGCACTCCCGTTGACCTGAGTATGGAGTGTCTGAGAGAGGAGCTATCTGACTAAAGTGCTTTCTAGAAATTGGAAGTATTTAGGAGCTTAGATCCGATCCATTTCACCTTGTCTTACGATCATAACATGGAAATTGTTTTTTTCTTAAAAGCCATATTTTGCTATCTTTTTTGACCAATTAACATTTCAGGGGGCCACAGGGAGAGGAAAGCTTATTCTCCTTGCTCCCCCCATGTCCCCTTTCCAGAACCCAGGAGATTACATACGCTCAGAGATGAGGTTAAGGGTTGAAAGGAGATTATTCAGGGGGGACTGAGATGGTGGGGTCCCTAGAATTTAAATCATATGTGATTTATCAGTGGGGAATGAAATACAGCTACTTTCTATCAACATTTGAAGACATCAATGTCGAGGAGATTTAACGCACAGGATTTTTTGTGTGTGTTTTTTTTTTTTAAAGTTGTCTGGTACAGACTATTTTAAGCCCGGCTAGCTCAGTCGGTAGAGCATGAGACTCTTAATCTCAGGGTCGTGGGTTCGAGCCCCACGTTGGGCGCTATATACTTTTAACCTAGCCCATCTGATGGAATGTTCACAGAAAGGAAAATTAGTAGTTCTTGGCTCTGTTCGATCATAGAGCCACACTAAATGTCAGCCGATCAGCAGGTTGCGTGGTCGAGCCACAACATTTTGCATTGACATGGAGTCAGCTAGAAAGATTGAAAGTAAGCTGCTACTACGGTTTGTGGCGGCAAACCATAAAAGTCTTGATCATTTGAAAAGACGAATAAGCAATATAACGTGACTTTGAAAGCATGGCTATTCTCCTTAGATGGTATTCTAGCATACCAGGGTATAATACAATCTCATTGCCATTGACTGTTTCAATGGTTGAGTGAGATTCATTTGTTGCAAACTTTGCCATAGCTGACATGTTCTGATTTTTTTAAGACACATGTGTATATAATCATAGGTCTCTGTGGCGCAATTGGTTAGCGCGTTCGACTGTTAATCGAAAGGTTGGTGGTTCAAGCCCACCCAGGGACGAAGTGATTTTTACTGACCACCAGGTCAAGCTAAGAATCAGCCCAGACAAAAAGATTTGATAGAACTGCTCTGTCAATTCCCTTCCAATCATGCACTCCCGTTGACCTGAGTATGGAGTGTCTGAGAGAGGAGCTATCTGACTAAAGTGCTTTCTAGAAATTGGAAGTATTTAGGAGCTTAGATCCGATCCATTTCACCTTGTCTTACGATCATAACATGGAAATTGTTTTTTTCTTAAAAGCCATATTTTGCTATCTTTTTTGACCAATTAACATTTCAGGGGGCCACAGGGAGAGGAAAACTTATTCTCCTTGCTCCCCCCATGTCCCCTTTCCAGAACCCAGGAGATTACATACGCTCAGAGATGAGGTTAAGGGTTGAAAGGAGATTATTCAGGGGGGACTGAGATGGTGGGGTCCCTAGAATTTAAATCATATGTGATTTATCAGTGGGGAATGAAATACAGCTACTTTCTATCAACATTTGAAGACATCAATGTCGAGGAGATTTAACGCACAGGTTTTTTGTGTGTGTTTTTTTTTTTTCATGTTGTCTGGTAATGACTATTTAAAGCCCGGCTAGCTCAGTCGGTAGAGCATGAGACTCTTAATCTCAGGGTCGTGGGTTCGAGCCCCACGTTGGGCGCTATATACTTTTAACCTAGCCCATCTGATGGAATGTTCACAGAAAGGAAAATTAGTAGTTCTTGGCTCTGTTCAATCATAGAGCCACACTAAATGTCAGCCGGTCAGCAGGTTGCGTGGTCGAGCCACAACATTTTGCATTGACATGGAGTCAGCTAGAAAGATTGAAAGTAAGCTGCAACTACGTTTTGTGGCGGCAAACCATAAAAGTCTTGATCATTTGAAAGGACGAATAAGCAATATAACGTGACTTTGAAAGCATGGCTATTCTCCTTAGATGGTATTCTAGCATACCAGGGTATAATACAATCTCATTGCCATTGACTGTTTCAATGGTTGAGTGAGATTAATTTGTTGCGAACTTTGCCATAGCTGACATGTTCTGATTTTTACAAGACACATGTAAATATAGTCAAAGGTCTCTGTGGCGCAATTGGTTAGCGCGTTCGACTGTTAATCGAAAGGTTGGTGGTTCAAGCCCACCCAGGGACGAACTGTTTTTTACTGACCACCAGGTCAAGCTAAGCATCAGCCCAAACAAAAAGATTTGATAGAACTGCTCTGTCAATTCCCTTCCAATCATGCACTCCCGTTGACCTGAGTATGGAGTGTCTGAGAGAGGAGCTATCTGACTAAAGTGCTTTCTAGAAATTGGAAGTATTTAGGAGCTTAGATCCGATCCATTTCACCTTGTCTTACGATCATAACATGGAAATTGTTTTTTTCTTAAAAGCCATATTTTGCTATCTTTTTGACCAATTAACATTTCAGGGGGCCACAGGGAGAGGAAAACTTATTCTCCTTGCTCCCCCCATGTCCCCTTTCCAGAACCCAGGAGATTACATACGCTCAGAGATGAGGTTAAGGGTTGAAAGGAGATTATTCAGGGGGGACTGAGATGGTGGGGTCCCTAGAATTTAAATCATATGTGATTTATCAGTGGGGAATGAAATACAGCTACTTTCTATCAACATTTGAAGACATCAATGTCGAGGAGATTTAACGCACAGGATTTTTTGTGTGTGTTTTTTTTTTTAAAGTTGTCTGGTACTGACTATTTTAAGCCCGGCTAGCTCAGTCGGTAGAGCATGAGACTCTTAATCTCAGGGTCGTGGGTTCGAGCCCCACGTTGGGCGCTATATACTTTTAACCTAGCCCATCTGATGGAATGTTCACAGAAAGGAAAATTAGTAGTTCTTGGCTCTGTTCGATCATAGAGCCACACTAAATGTCAGCCGATCAGCAGGTTGCGTGGTCGAGCCACAACATTTTGCATTGACATGGAGTCAGCTAGAAAGATTGAAAGTAAGCTGCTACTACGGTTTGTGGCGGCAAACCATAAAAGTCTTGATCATTTGAAAAGACGAATAAGCAATATAACGTGACTTTGAAAGCATGGCTATTCTCCTTAGATGGTATTCTAGCATACCAGGGTATAATACAATCTCATTGCCATTGACTGTTTCAATGGTTGAGTGAGATTCATTTGTTGCGAACTTTGCCATAGCTGACATGTTCTGATTTTATAAGACACATGTGTATATATTTAAAGGTCTCTGTGGCGCAATTGGTTAGCGCGTTCGACTGTTAATCGAAAGGTTGGTGGTTCAAGCCCACCCAGGGACGAACTGTTTTTTACTGACCACCAGGTCAAGCTAAGCATCAGCCCAAACAAAAAGATTTGATAGAACTGCTCTGTCAATTCCCTTCCAATCATGCACTCCCGTTGACCTGAGTATGGAGTGTCTGAGAGAGGAGCTATCTGACTAAAGTGCTTTCTAGAAATTGGAAGTATTTAGGAGCTTAGATCCGATCCATTTCACCTTGTCTTACGATCATAACATGGAAATTGTTTTTTTCTTAAAAGCCATATTTTGCTATCTTTTTTGACCAATTAACATTTCAGGGGGCCACAGGGAGAGGAAAACTTATTCTCCTTGCTCCCCCCATGTCCCCTTTCCAGAACCCAGGAGATTACATACGCTCAGAGATGAGGTTAAGGGTTGAAAGGAGATTATTCAGGGGGGACTGAGATGGTGGGGTCCCTAGAATTTAAATCATATGTGATTTATCAGTGGGGAATGAAATACAGCTACTTTCTATCAACATTTGAAGACATCAATGTCGAGGAGATTTAACGCACAGGATTTTTTGTGTGTGTTTTTTTTTTTAAAGTTGTCTGGTACTGACTATTTTAAGCCCGGCTAGCTCAGTCGGTAGAGCATGAGACTCTTAATCTCAGGGTCGTGGGTTCGAGCCCCACGTTGGGCGCTATATACTTTTAACCTAGCCCATCTGATGGAATGTTCACAGAAAGGAAAATTAGTAGTTCTTGGCTCTGTTCGATCATAGAGCCACACTAAATGTCAGCCGATCAGCAGGTTGCGTGGTCGAGCCACAACATTTTGCATTGACATGGAGTCAGCTAGAAAGATTGAAAGTAAGCTGCAACTACGTTTTGTGGCGGCAAACCATAAAAGTCTTGATCATTTGAAAGGACGAATAAGCAATATAACGTGACTTTGAAAGCATGGCTATTCTCCTTAGATGGTATTCTAGCATACCAGGGTATAATACAATCTCATTGCCATTGACTGTTTCAATGGTTGAGTGAGATTCATTTGTTGCGAACTTTGCCATAGCTGACATGTTCTGATTTTATAAGACACATGTGTATATATTTAAAGGTCTCTGTGGCGCAATTGGTTAGCGCGTTCGACTGTTAATCGAAAGGTTGGTGGTTCAAGCCCACCCAGGGACGAAGTGATTTTTACTGACCACCAGGTCAAGCTAAGCATCAGCCCAAACAAAAAGATTTGATAGAACTACTCTGTCTATTGCCTTCCAATCATGCACTCCCGTTGACCTGAGTACGGAGTGTCTGAGAGAGGAGCTATCTGGCTAAAGTGCTTTCTAGGAATTGGAAGTATTTAGGAGCTTTGATCTGATCCATTTCACCTTGTCTTACGATCATAACATGGAAATTGTTTTTTTCTTAAAAGCCATATTTTGCTATCTTTTTTGACCAAATAACATTTCAGGGGGCCACAGGGAGAGGAAAGCTTATTCTCCTTGCTCCCCCCATGTCCCCTTTCCAGAACCCAGGAGATTACAAGCTATCCAGGCTGGTAAATTAGATTCTTTACAGAGATTTACAAAATTTGAAGCCTTATAACCCTTCAAATAGCACGTATAACAAGTTATTTGTATTTGTTGTGATTAATTTATTGACACTGTCTAAAGGGCAGAATGATGCCTCATTTTGTTTAACCTCTCAGCTGCAGCGGCTGGGGCAAAGAACCATATGTTCCCCAATAAACTCTACTTCAATTCTGATTAACAGTCATAGAAATAGAAATTCTTTGAAAATCGCAAGATATTGGAGAATGCAGGCATCGATCCAGCTACCTCACACATGCTAAGCGAGCGCTCTACCATTTGAGCGAATTCCCCTTTCTGAAAGACATCTCATAAGGTCAAAAACATTTCCCTACAGCAAGCATAGCTTATGGCTTTGATTCGATGTAGCTGGTACAGGTACTTTTAATGGAAAATTGAAATCCGTTTTTTTTTGTGCAAATATTTTTAACTCAATGAAGCCTGGATAGCTCAGCCGGTAGAGCATCAGACTTTTAATCTGAGGGTCCAGGGTTCAAGTCCCTGTTCAGGCAGTACTGTATTTACATTAACTTCATTGACACTGATTCCTCAGCGCAGGTTGATGAGTCCTGTCATACACATGTGAATAATTGTCTCTTACAGAGAGCTTTAAAAATAGAATTCTTGCAAATTGAACAATTTACAAAAATCTATTCCAATAAAGGAATTCACACTATCTAATATAGTGAATAATGTGTTCCATTGGGCTTAACCTCCCAGCTGCAGAGTTTATTTGCAAAGAACCTAATGTTCTCCAACACACTGTAGGCCATTTCTTATTCACTGTCCATTACTAGGAAAATCTGTGAAGAAAGCAAGACATTGGAGAATGCAGGCATCGATCCCTCTACCTCTCACATGCTAAGCGAGCCCCCTACCATTTGAGCGAATTCCCCTTTCTGAAAGACATCTCATAAGGTCAAAAACATTTCCCTACAGCAAGCATAGCTTATGGCTTTGATTCTATGTAGCTGGTACAGGTACTTTTAATTGAAAATTGAAATCCGTTTTTTTTGTGCAAATATTTGTAACTCAATAAAGCCTGGATAGCTCAGCCGGTAGAGCATCAGACTTTTAATCTGAGGGTCCAGGGTTCAAGTCCCTGTTCAGGCGGTACTTTATTTACATTAACTTCATTGACACTGATTCCTCATCACAGGTTGGTGAGTGCTGGTATACACACCTGAATAATTGTCTCTTACAGAGAGCTATAAAAGGAGAATTCTTGCAAACTGCACATTGAACAATTTACAATAAATCTATTCCAATAAAGGAATTAACACTATCTAATATAGTGAATAATGTGTTCCATTGGGCTTAACCTCCCAGCTGCAGAGTTTATTTGCAAAGAACCAAATGTTCTCCAACACACTGTAGGCCATTTCTTATTCACTGTCCATTACTAGGAAAATCGGTGAAGAATGCAAGACATTGGAGAATGCAGGCATCGATCCCGCTTCCTCTCACATGCTAAGCGAGCGCTCTACCATTTGAGCTAATTCCCCTTTCTGAAAGACATCTCATAAGGTAAAAAACATTTCCCTACAGCAAGCATAGCTTATGGCTTTGATTCTATGTAGTTTAGTGCACAATATAAAATTGTGCACTAAACTGGTTTTGCTGTATTTCCAACACAGTATACCATATAAAAACATCAAACATTAATAAAAAAAAATATATAGATTAATTAAAATGTCAATGGGGTCGCCAAAAAATTGTGAGGTCAAAATGGGGTCACAAGCCAAAATGGGTTGGGAACCCCTGCTGTAGGCCATTTCTTATTCACTGTCCATTAATAGGAAAATCTTCGAAGAATGCAAGACATTGGAGAATGCAGGCATCGATCCCGCTACCTCTCACATGCTAAGCGAGCGATATCCGTTTTTTTTGTGCAAATATTTGTAACTCAATGAAGCCTGGATAGCTCAGCCGGTAGAGCATCAGACATTTAATCTGAGGGTCCAGGGTTCAGGCCCTGTTCAGGCGGTACTTTATTTACATTAACTTCATTGACACTGATTCCTCAGCACAGGTTGGTGAGTGCTGGTATACACACCTGAATAATTGTCTCTTACAGAGAGCTTTAAAAAGAGAATTCTTGCAAACTGCACATTGAACAATTTACAAAAATCTATTCCAATAAAGTAATTGACACTATCTAATATAGTGAATAATGTGTTCCATTGGGCTTAACCTCCCAGCTGCAGAGTTTATTTGCAAAGAACCAAATGTTCTCCAACACACAGTAGGCCATTTCTTATTCACTGTCCATTACTAGGAAAATCTGTGAAGAATGCAAGACATTGGAGAATGCAGGCATCGATCCCGCTTCCTCTCACATGCTAAGCGAGCCCCCTACCATTTGAGCGAATTCCCCTTTCTGAAAGACATCTCATAAGGTCAAAAACATTTCCCTACAGCAAGCATAGCTTATGGCTTTGATTCTATGTAGCTGATACAGGTACTTTTAATGGAAAATTGAAATCAGTTTTTTTTGTGCAAATATTTGTAACTCAATGAAGCCTGGATAGCTCAGCCGGTAGAGCATCAGACTTTTAATCTGAGGGTCCAGGGTTCAAGTCCCTGTTCAGGCGGTACTTCATTTACATTAACTTCATTGACACTGATTCCTCATCACAGGTTGGTGAGTGCTGGTATACACACCTGAATAATTGTCTCTTACAGAGAGCTATAAAAAGAGAATTCTTGCACATTGAACAATTTACAAAAATCTATTCCAATAAAGGAATTGACACTATCTAATATAGTGAATAATGTGTTCCATTGGGCTTAACCTCCCAGCTGCAGAGTTTATTTGCAAAGAACCAAATGTTCTCCAACACACAGTAGGCCATTTCTTATTCACTGTCCATTACTAGGAAAATCTGTGAAGAATGCAAGACATTGGAGAATGCAGGCATCGATCCCGCTTCCTCTCACATGCTAAGCGAGCCCCCTACCATTTGAGCGAATTCCCCTTTCTGAAAGACATCTCATAAGGTCAAAAACATTTCCCTACAGCAAGCATAGCTTATGGCTTTGATTCTATGTAGCTGATACAGGTACTTTTAATGGAAAATTGAAATCCGTTTTTTTTGTGCAAATATTTGTAACTCAATGAAGCCTGGATAGCTCAGCCGGTAGAGCATCAGACTTTTAATCTGAGGGTCCAGGGTTCAAGTCCCTGTTCAGGCGGTACTTTATTTACATTAACTTCATTGACACTGATTCCTCATCACAGGTTGGTGAGTGCTGGTATACACACCTGAATAATTGTCTCTTACAGAGAGCTATAAAAAGAGAATTCTTGCAAACTGCACATTGAACAATTTACAAAAATCTATTCCAATAAAGGAATTAACACTATCTAATATAGTGAATAATGTGTTCCATTGGGCTTAACCTCCCAGCTGCAGAGTTTATTTGCAAAGAACCAAATGTTCTCCAACACACTGTAGGCCATTTCTTATTCACTGTCCATTACTAGGAAAATCGGTGAAGAATGCAAGACATTGGAGAATGCAGGCATCGATCCCGCTTCCTCTCACATGCTAAGCGAGCGCTCTACCATTTGAGCTAATTCCCCTATCTGAAAGACATCTCATAAGGTAAAAAACATTTCCCTACAGCAAGCATAGCTTATGGCTTTGATTCTATGTAGTTTAGTGCACAATATAAAATTGTGCACTAAACTGGTTTTGCTGTATTTCCAACACAGTATACCATATAAAAACATCAAACATTAATAAAAAAAAATATATAGATTAATTAAAATGTCAATGGGGTCGCCAAAAAATTGTGAGGTCAAAATGGGGTCACAAGCCAAAATGGGTTGGGAACCCCTGCTGTAGGCCATTTCTTATTCACTGTCCATTAATAGGAAAATCTTCGAAGAATGCAAGACATTGGAGAATGCAGGCATCGATCCCGCTACCTCTCACATGCTAAGCGAGCGAAATCCGTTTTTTATTGTGCAAATATTTGTAACTCAATGAAGCCTGGATAGCTCAGCCGGTAGAGCATCAGACTTTTAATCTGAGGGTCCAGGGTTCAAGTCCCTGTTCAGGCGGTACTTTATTTACATTAACTTCATTGACACTGATTCCTCAGCGCAGGTTGATGAGTCCTGTCATACACACGTGAATAATTGTCTCTTACAGAGAGCTTTAAAAATAGAATTCTTGCAAACTGCACATTGAACAATTTACAAAAATCTATTCCAATAAAGGAATTCACACTATCTAATATAGTGAATAATGTGTTCCATTGGGCTTAACCTCCCAGCTGCAGAGTTTATTTGCAAAGAACCTAATGTTCTCCAACACACTGTAGGCCATTTCTTATTCACTGTCCATTACTAGGAAAATCTGTGAAGAAAGCAAGACATTGGAGAATGCAGGCATCGATCCCTCTACCTCTCACATGCTAAGCGAGCCCCCTACCATTTGAGCGAATTCCCCTTTCTGAAAGACATCTCATAAGGTCAAAAACATTTCCCTACAGCAAGCATAGCTTATGGCTTTGATTCTATGTAGCTGGTACAGGTACTTTTAATTGAAAATTGAAATCCGTTTTTTTTGTGCAAATATTTGTAACTCAATGAAGCCTGGATAGCTCAGCCGGTAGAGCATCAGACTTTTAATCTGAGGGTCCAGGGTTCAAGTCCCTGTTCAGGCGGTACTTTATTTACATTAACTTCATTGACACTGATTCCTCATCACAGGTTGGTGAGTGCTGGTATACACACCTGAATAATTGTCTCTTACAGAGAGCTATAAAAGGAGAATTCTTGCAAACTGCACATTGAACAATTTACAAAAATCTATTCCAATAAAGGAATTAACACTATCTAATATAGTGAATAATGTGTTCCATTGGGCTTAACCTCCCAGCTGCAGAGTTTATTTGCAAAGAACCAAATGTTCTCCAACACACTGTAGGCCATTTCTTATTCACTGTCCATTACTAGGAAAATCGGTGAAGAATGCAAGACATTGTAGAATGCAGGCATCGATCCCGCTTCCTCTCACATGCTAAGCGAGCGCTCTACCATTTGAGCTAATTCCCCTTTCGGAAAGACAACTCATAAGGTAAAAAACATTTTCCTACAGCAAGCATAGCTTATGGCTTTGATTCTATGTAGTTTAGTGCACAATATAAAATTGTGCACTAAACTGGTTTTGCTGTATTTCCAACACAGTATACCATATAAAAACATCAAACATTAATAAAAAAAATATATAGATTAATTAAAATGTCAATGGGGTCGCCAAAAAATTGTGAGGTCAAAATGGGGTCACAAGCCAAAATGGGTTGGGAACCCCTGCTGTAGGCCATTTCTTATTCACTGTCCATTAATAGGAAAATCTTCGAAGAATGCAAGACATTGGAGAATGCAGGCATCGATCCCGCTACCTCTCACAGGCTAAGCGAGCGATATCCGTTTTTTTTGTGCAAATATTTGTAACTCAATGAAGCCTGGATAGCTCAGCCGGTAGAGCATCAGACTTTTAATCTGAGGGTCCAGGGTTCAGGCCCTGTTCAGGCGGTACTTTATTTACATTAACTTCATTGACACTGATTCCTCAGCACAGGTTGGTGAGTGCT
Source organism: Gadus chalcogrammus (assembly GCF_026213295.1). Taxonomy (NCBI): domain Eukaryota; kingdom Metazoa; phylum Chordata; class Actinopteri; order Gadiformes; family Gadidae; genus Gadus; species Gadus chalcogrammus. The sequence goes on along the minus strand of NC_079428.1, from coordinate 6,557,136 downwards.
GGTATACACACCTGAATAATTGTCTCTTACAGAGAGCTTTAAAAAGAGAATTCTTGCAAATTGCACATTGAACAATTTACAAAAATCTATTCCAATAAAGTAATTGACACTATCTAATATAGTGAATAATGTGTTCCATTGGGCTTAACCTCCCAGCTGCAGAGTTTATTTGCAAAGAACCAAATGTTCTCCAACACACAGTAGGCCATTTCTTATTCACTGTCCATTACTAGGAAAATTTGTGAAGAATGCAAGACATTGGAGAATGCAGGCATCGATCCCGCTTCCTCTCACATGCTAAGCGAGCCCCCTACCATTTGAGCGAATTCCCCTTTCTGAAAGACATCTCATAAGGTCAAAAACATTTCCCTACAGCAAGCATAGATTATGGCTTTGATTCTATGTAGCTGGTACAGGTACTTTTAATGGAAAATTGAAATCCGTTTTTTTTGTGCAAATATTTGTAACTCAATGAAGCCTGGATAGCTCAGCCGGTAGAGCATCAGACTTTTAATCTGAGGGTCCAGGGTTCAAGTCCCTGTTCAGGCGGTACATTATTAACATTAACTTCGTTGACACTGATTCCTCAGCACAGGTTGGTGAGTGCTGGTATACACACCTGAATAATTGTCTCTTACAGAGAGCTTTAAAAAGAGAATTCTTGCAAACTGCACATTGAGCAATTTCCAAAAATCTATTCCAATAAAGTAATTGACACCATCTAATATAGTGAATAATGTGTTCCATTGGGCTTTACCTCCCAGCTGCAGAGTTTATTTGCAAAGAACCAAATGTTCTCCAAGACACTTTGGGCCATTTCTTATTCACTGTCCATTACTAGGAAAATCTGTGAAGAAAGCAAGACATTGGAGAATGCAGGCATCGATCCCTCTACCTCTCACATGCTAAGCGAGCCCCCTACCATTTGAGCGAATTCCCCTTTCTGAAAGACATCTCATAAGGTCAAAAACATTTCCCTACAGCAAGCATAGCTTATGGCTTTGATTCTATGTAGCTGGTACAGGTACTTTTAATGGAAAATTGAAATCCGTTTTTTTTGTGCAAATATTTGTAACTCAATGAAGCCTGGATAGCTCAGCCGGTAGAGCATCAGACTTTTAATCTGAGGGTCCAGGGTTCAAGTCCCTGTTCAGGCGGTACTTTATTTACATTAACTTCATTGACACTGATTCCTCAGCACAGGTTGGTGAGTGCTGGTATACACACCTGAATAATTGTCTCTTACAGAGAGCTTTAAAAAGAGAATTCTTGCAAACTGCACCTTGAACAATTTACAAAAATCTATTCCAATAAAGTAATTGACACTATCTAATATAGTGAATAATGTGTTCCATTGGGCTTAACCTCCCAGCTGCAGAGTTTATTTGCAAAGAACCAAATGTTCTCCAACACACAGTAGGCCATTTCTTATTCACTGTCCATTACTAGGAAAATCTATGAAGAATGCAAGACTTTGGAGAATGCAGGCATCGATCCCGCTACCTCTCACATGCTAAGCGAGCGCTCTACCATTTGAGCTAATTCCCCTCTCTGAAAGACAACACATACGATAAAAAACATTTCCCTACAGCAAGCATAGCTTATGGCTTTGATTCTATGTAGTTTAGTGCACAATATACAATTGTGCACTAAACTGGTTTCGCTGTATTTCCAACACAGTATACCATATAAAAACATCAAACATTAATAAAAAAAAATATATATATTAATTATAATGTCAATGGGGTCGCCAAAAAATTGTGAGGTCAAAATGGGGTCACAAGCCAAAATGGGTTGGGAACCCCTGCTGTAGGCCATTTCTTATTCACTGTCCATTACTAGGAAAATCTGTGAAGAACGCAAGACATTGGAGAATGCAGGCATCGATCCCGCTACCTCTCACATGCTAAGCGAGCAAAATCCGTTTTTTTTGTGCAAATATTTCTATCTCAATGAAGCCTGGATAGCTCAGCCGGTAGAGCATCAGATTTTTAATCTGAGGGTCCAGGGTTCAAGTCCCTGTTCAGGCGGTACTTTATTAACATTAACTTCGTTGACACTGATTCCTCAGCACAGGTTGGTGAGTGCTGGTATACACACCTGAATAATTGTCTCTTACAGAGAGCTTTAAAAAGAGAATTCTTGCAAACTGCACATTGAGCAATTTCCAAAAATCTATTCCAATAAAGTAATTGACACCATCTAATATAGTGAATAATGTGTTCCATTGGGCTTTACCTCCCAGCTGCAGAGTTTATTTGCAAAGAACCAAATGTTCTCCAAGACACTTTGGGCCATTTCTTATTCACTGTCCATTACTAGGAAAATCTATGAAGAATGCAAGACTTTGGAGAATGCAGGCATCGATCCCGCTTCCTCTCACATGCTAAGCGAGCGCTCTACCATTTGAGCTAATTCCCCTCTCTGAAAGACATCTCATACGATAAAAAACATTTCCCCACAGCAAGCATAGCATATGGCTTTGATTCTATGTAGCTGGTACAGGTACTTTTAATGGAAAATTGAAATCCGTTTTTTTTGTGCAAATATTTGTAACTCAACAATGCTAGGATAGCTCAGCCGGTAGAGCATCAGACTTTTAATCTGAGGGTCCAGGGTTCAAGTCCGTGTTCTGGCAGTATTTCAAATGGGATATCTTCAATGATACTATTACTTGTGGGTAATATTGATTCTTTACAGAAATTTACAAAATTTGAAGCCTTGTAACCCTGCAAATAGCCCGTTTAACAAGTTATTTGTATTTGTTGCGATTAACTTATTGACACTGTCTAAAGGGCCGAATGATACCTCATTTTGTTTAACCTCTCAGCTGCAGCGGCTGGGGCAAAGAACCATATGTTCCCCAACAAACTCTACTTCAATTCTGATTAACAGTCATAGAAATAGAAATTCTTTGAAAATCGCAAGACAATGGAGAATGCAGGCATCGATCCCGCTACCCATTTTGGCTTGTGACCCCATTTTGATCCACACTACCATTTGAGCTAAATCCCCTTTCTGAAAGGCTACACATCAGGTAAAAAACAATTCCCTACAGCATGTATAGCTTATGGCTTTGATTCTATGTAGCTGGTACAGGTACTTTTAATGGAAAAGTGAAATCTGTTTTTGATGTGCAAATATTTATATTCTGAGATTTAAAAACAGAATTCTTGCAAACTGCACATTGAACAATTTACAAAAATCTATTCCAATAAAGTAATTGACACTATCTAATATAGTGAATAATGTGTTCCATTGGGCTTAACCTCATTTCTTATTCACTGTCCATTACTAGGAAAATCTGTGAAGAATGCAAGACATTGGAGAATGCAGGCATCGATCCCGCTTCCTCTCACATGCTAAGCGAGCGAAATCCGTTTTTTTTTGTGCAAATATTTGTAACTCAATGAAGCCTGGATAGCTCAGCCGGTAGAGCATCAGACTTTTAATCTGAGGGTCCAGGGTTCAAGTCCCTGTTCAGGCGGTGTTTTATTTACATTAACTTCATTGACACTGATTCCTCAGCACAGGTTGGTGAGTGCTGGTATACACACCTGAATAATTGTCTCTTACAGAGAGCTTTAAAAAGAGAATTCTTCCAAACTGCACATTGAACAATTTCCAAAAATCAGCCAACCACACCAGGTCTCCCGCTGCAACGTTTCTAGCAGGTGCCTGCCACTTCTGACGGATGTAGAGGCCTGGACCTGCCACCTGGTTCCACCTCTTTCAGAACTTGTCGACCTCGATCTGGATTGCTCTCAGACCCACGACGGGGTAAGTAGGATACTCAAAGCCTCGGGAGTCCCCACTGGGTCCTGCGCGACCGAGCAGAAGAGAGTTGGGAGTGATGAATTCGACGGCCTCATCTTGTACCTGGGCTCTTGCATCAATTGGTCTCTCATTTGACAGGTTAGCAGCCAGGTACAGCAGGGTCTGGAACTCCAGCGCTGTCAGGTTACCTTCCTCGCCAACACAGCTTAACCCTCTCTTGAGTACACGGACAGCTGCTTCAGCTGCCCCATTTCGGTGGGGAGAGTCCGCCGGGTGAAACACCCACATCCAGTCAGTTCCTACAGATGCCGCCTTCTTCTGGACTTGATCCTTGTCAATGCTACTTAGGAACTCATACAACTCCTGTAATACTGGCCTGGCGCCCACAAAGTTGGTCCCTTGATCTGACCAGAGCTTTCTTGGGTGACCCCTGAGAGCTGTGAAGCGCTGGTATGCTTTCAGGAATCCTTCCGTCGACAGATCTTCCACAATATCAGCATGTACTGCTCTCGAAGCCATACAGCTGAACACCACACCCCAGACTTTCATCTTTGTTCTTCGTCTTATAGTATCTTTAACGACATAGGGGCCGAAAAGGTCCAATGTTATAAATTCGAAGGGTGCGGCTGGTTCAGTTCGTTCGAGGGGGAGCTCACTCATCACCTGTTTGCACATTCTCGCTTTGGCCTTTTGACAGTGAATACAGGAGTCAATGACATTTCTGGCAATCCTTGGTCCGAGCACCACCCATGCTTTAGACCTCACCCGGAGGAGTGTGCCAGCAACACCTTCGTGGTTAGCTTCATGGGCCTCTCGTGTGAGAAGGGTGCTGATCCACGCATTGTAGGGGACCAGGGGCACACTGGTCTCTCCCTGGGTAATGGCCTGGACTCTACCATGGCATCTCAGCAGGCGTCCTGAGACTTCATCCCTGCTGACAACGAGCCTGTTTAGCGTCGTCACAGGCAACGTAACTCCCTCCTGGGTGGCTAGGCACAGGTCTTGGAATGCAGCTTTGCGTTCCTTTACTGTCAGTACTGCCCCCCACTTTGCTGGCATAGGGGCCTGCCTACACGGGCCAACCACTTCTTCACAGCTCTGCGGACATAACCGACTACTCCAGAGAGCTTAGTTAGAGAACTACGCCTTCTTGGATCCACTTGGTCTATGAGCGTGGCTCCCCACAGCGTCTCCGTTTCCTTGGTCACAATTGAGGTAAATTTCATCCCATTTTCTGAGGGTGCTGGAGCACCGCTAACTCCAGTGTTTCCCCTATATGCACCTAGCAGCGGGGATACGCCGCTGCTGAAATATGACCGCCGCTGCTGAATTTCTTTTTTTTTAACAAGAGGAGAGGAGAGCTTCATACTAACGGAGGAACTTCCGCAGATTAGTAGTTTGCGGTTCAATAGATCATCAGTGAAACATCGTTGCGACACAATTGAGTGTAGTAACCCAGAGAACCAGCTACAACATAGTTTCCATCCAAACGAGCCGTGTTTAGCGAACGGTGAATTGCATTGGCTTCTACGAGCAGTCGGCTTTCAGCCGCGAGCTTAGGGACCGTCTGCAAAGTGCAAAACTGAATTGCATTGGCTTCTACGAGCAGTCGGCTTTCAGCCGCGAGCTTAAGGACCGTCTGCAAAGTGCAAAACTGAAAACGACCACAATAGTAGAATTTCAATAGCGTCGCCATTATTGACTCTAGAGCCCCAAAACTCGTTCCATAGAAGCATGGCCTCTTCATCGTCCTACTACAACCTTTAGTTTGGAAAAATATATCTCTTACTTTTTAAGATTTTTTATTTAGGAACAATTTCAATAGCGTTGCCATTACTGACTCTAGATCCCTAAAACGTTTTCCATATGCATGGGCTCTTTATGGTCTTACTGCAACCTTATGTTTTGAAAAATATATCTCTACTTATTTTTAAGAAATTTATTTTTAGCAAAAATGTCTATATGCATTTTTTTTAGCAACATCTTCAGTAGCGTCGCCATTATTGACTCTAGAGCCCCAAAACTTGTTCAATAGAGGCATGGCCTATTTATGCTCCTACTACAACCTTTGTGATGGGGAGAGGGGAGGGAGTGGGAAGATGCATTGGTTTGAGGCACAGACCTTTTCGATTGTTGTAGTATTTGGGTTATGGGATTTTAATGTATAGGGTGGTTGTTAATATAAAATATTTTTTGTTAAATAAATGTAAATAATGGTTTTAAAGATTATACTTGTAAAGAAAAACATAACATTTCACCTCCGCTGCTGCAACTCCATCCTAGGGGAAACACTGTACTCCCTCTGTGACTATTGGACCTTCACCAACAGGACTTGCAGGGTTTAACAACTTCTCGGCTTGAGCTCTGGTGAGGACTGGCGAAAAGACCTTTCTCTGGAGTTTGCTCACCATCTCCCTAGCATCAGCTGCCACTTCTGAAGCGGACTTCATGGGCCAATCCTCCACTGGACTAGACAGGAACTTGGGACCTTTCTGCCACACAGAGTTCTCACCCAGCAGTTCAGGAGGGCACCCCCTCATGACTAGATCAGCGATGTTGACCTTGCCTGGTATCCACCACCAGTCAGTTACGGGGCCAGCCTTCTGAATCTCTCCGACTTGATCGCGAAGAATGTCTGGAATCCGTAGCTCTCTCTCTGGATGGCTCCCAGCACTGTCTGACTGTCAATGAAGTGGTACCACTTCTCCACGTCCAATCGTCCATGCTTCGATACGTATCCCTTTAGACGTGAGGCAAAGACAGCCCCACAGACCTCAGCCTTGACCGCGTCACCTTTCTGGTCGAGGGGGGTAACATGGCTTTTGACTCTACCAGCCGGGTGACCACACCATATGATGTCTCCCATCGCAAGTACAGTACAGCACCATAGGACTCACAGCTCCCGTCAGAAAACGTGATACCCCAGGGTTTACCCCTCCAGTCGGAGGGCGTGAGGCTTCTGTGGAACTTGATGCTACTCAGACGAGCGTACTCCTTAAACAGTTCAATTGCTTTTCCTCTGAGCTCGTCAGACAGAGGTTCATCCCAGGTATCTTTGGTAAGCTTGCCAGCTTCCTGGAAGGCTCTTCTCACAAGAATCACTCCTTTCTGTTTCACAGGTGTTGCTAGACCGATCGGGTCATACAACCCAGCGATCTGGCTCAGTAGAACAAGGCAAGTCAGTGGGTTTGGTGTCTTTACTTCTACTTCTTCTTCAGTGAGGTCAATCTCAGTTCTCATCTTCCTCTTCCTTCTGGAGAAGTTGATGGAGACCATCACAAAGAGTTTGTCCTCTTGCACTAGATAACCAACCCCCAGGGCTTTGTTATATTCCTCCCTTAGCTGGTTGGGCAACACCAGCGTCACTGGCTTGGACCCTGTCCCGTCCCGCCTCCCACTCTGACCAGACCGGACCCAGGGCTTGAGGTAAAAGCCTCCTGCTTTCAGTATCTTCTCCACTCCCTTCAGGATCTTGTCTAGACAGTGTGGGTCATTGTTGGACGTAAGGAGGTCATCAACGTAGGAGTCTTCCTCAATGACTCTTCTTTCCTCCTTCATATCAGAATTCTGGGGTAACTTTGCGGTCTCTCGCATGGCAATCTGCGCAATGCACCCCGCTGGTTTATCTCCCATGTTCACCCTCACGACAGCAAAATCCTCAATCTCATCTTTCATTATACATTTCATTTTCTCATCTTTCATTATACATCTTGGTGATGTCTCCGATGGCTGCATGTTCTCCTTCCCGGAATCTGAGGAGCACCGCTCTGATAGGGTTTAGGACGTCTGGGCCTTTGAGCAAAATGCCATTCATGCTCACCCCTCTGAACTCATGGCTACTATTCCAGACGAGGCGCACCGGTGTAGTCACTGAGTGGGGGTTTGCTGCGGTTAGGTGGCTCACCCACCACACGGCACCATTCCAGCTGTCCATCACGTCCTTAGTGAGCTTAACAGCAGCCTCCCTGTCTACCATCTCGTGCACTTGCCTCATGTAAGCTTCTTTCCACACGGGGTCTTTCATGAGCCGCTTCTCAGCCCTCAGGAACATTGCTTCCACAGCCTTTCGGTTGTTGGGAAGAGAGGCTGGGTTTTCCTTCCAGGGGTACCTCGCATCCCAGTGTGGCTGGTCGCTATGGATGTCACTCTCTGAAGGTTAGACCTGCCCTTATTATCTCCAGCTCTTTCTCGTCAGCCAGGGACATCTCCTTTCCTCCTGGTGGGCACTTTCCACAGCGACACCCTCCACAGGTAGGGTCATAGGCAGCACCGATGCTATCCCATTTTAGCCGTCCTCATGGAGTGTGCGAAGTGCGTCTCTGACTGCCATGTGGTCACCTCCACTTCTTCGAAGAGGTCTCACTGGTTTAAAACCAGTGAGATGCACACCACTCACTGTCTTGCCTAGAGGACCATCCCACAACACCAGGTCGCCGACCCGTTGCAGTCTTTGTGGAGCTAATCGGCCTTCTCGAGCACTGATCAATAGATCGATCTTCCCTGGGCGGGCCAGTTCTCCCAGTTTAGCTTCAGGGAAAAACTGCTCCAGCCGCTCCGAACTCACCAGTCGATCCATTTTGACGATGTCTTCCATCCCGTAGCGGATCATCTCGTGGAACCTCAAAGTTTTACAACGAAACAGTTTACCTCCATGTTATTCACCGCCAGACACGGCACATGGTATCTGCTTGGAGTCACTTTTGACTTCAATTGCTGTAGTCTTAGTGAACGACTTATTTTCTCTCCACCCGTCACCTGATTTCTCCCAGTAGCTTGGTCTCTCAGGAGCATTAGCAGGCCATGGCTTGCTGGGAAGCAACTGTTCCAACCTCACGAGCAATGACTTTTGGTCTTCCCGGAACATCAAGAGCCTGTCGAAACGGTTTCTTGGTTGATAAATGTGTTCTGGGAGATAGTTCAAAGAAATAAAGTTTATCTGATTACAGTGCACAACAAGCAGAACTAGACCCAGACGTAGCTAACTGTTGTTTACCTATCTACATAGGGGAGGCCTGTCAGGCTAAATGGAAGTATTTAAGGGACATGTACCGGAGGCAGAGAAAAGAGCAAAAAGAAAAACAAAGTGGATCAGAGGGAGGCACCAAACGTCCGTGGTCTTTCTTGGAACCCCACGTCCAGGACAGAGAAACAACTTCTAACTACTCTAAACCTCAGGAAGAAATTACAGAGACAGCAGAGAGTTTATTAAATTCCATATACGAGAGTGGAGGAGAAGGAACAGCAGGAGAGAATGGGGTAATGATAAGTAGTTTAAATCAAGAGTCATTACGTCAAATGTAGCTGAAGCTGTAGGATATTGCAGTAGGTGATTTAAGACAGTAGCCTGCTGTGCTGCTATGACACTGAAGGGTTATATCTGTTAACAAGTCTCACCTGGTATGGTAATAGTATGAGCCGTGAAGGTTAATTTATTTAATTGTGTTTTCTGGTCCCTGACAGGCTGCAATGGATGACTGTGCACAGCAGTGCAAGTCCTAGGCCCCAACCACCACCACCACCACCACCACCACCACCACCACCAAGAGAAGCTACACGAGTCCCAGGGAGGAGGAGGTCGCAGGAGAGCACTGTGACGCCATACCAGCCACGGGTGCTGGAGGCTATGAACAGGGAGCAGGACGAGCAAGAGCTATTTTTATTAAGTTTTGCCCCTGCACTGCGAAGGCTTGATTTTCACAGACAGACAATGGCAAGGCTGAGGATGCAAACCCTATTTTTTTTTATTGAATTCGGCGAACAATAGGATAATATCATATAATAATAGGATAATTTATTTTTGTTAGTTGGTAGTAGTTAATGAAATAGCTGTAAATAAATAAATTAAATCCATCCATTGCACCAAGGCAGTTGGGAAAAGCAAGGTGGCTGAACTCAGCAGTTATCTTCCTCCACTCTGCTGCATCTGACATGGGCATGTAATCAGCCAGGAGAGAGTTCCAAATCGCCGCACACACCTCGTTCACTATTCCAGCCGCAGTGCTGGCACCCACCCTGAAGCAAAAGGCAACAGACCTGAAGGAATCTCCTGTTGCCAAGTACCTGTACAGTAAAAGGAATTCTGTTATACATGTACTTGATCATGTATTCATATAATGATTTATCTTACATTTTAAAGACTAAATTGACAATGTATTCAAATATTATGTTAGCTTACATTTAAAAATGCCCTTGTAAATCTAGGCTGTGCATTTCAGATTTGACTTTAGGCCTATAGGCTACTGTAAAGTTTTGGGCAGCATGTAAAATGATACTGACTTCACTATAATCATGACATGGTAGGCTAGTTCAAAGAGGGAAGTTAGCAAGTACAACTCACCGCAGACAAATGCAGAGCCGTTCTTCTGGGCTAATGGCCTGTCTGACCTTGGTGTCAAGCTTCGCGATGGATGGCGCAACGATCCGCAACAGCTGTTCAAAATTTGTTCAGTCTAAAGTACGCCGCAAATCGCGCATCATCGAAACGAAGCTCCTGGACTAAATTATGGTAGGCACCTTGCTGCAGCCTTCACCGAGTGATATCGTGCAACCACAAACGTGTAGGTACATGCTTCTCCTCGTTGTCAGCTAGGGCCAATGCAAGTGCCAATCGCCTGTTTCTTGCTATTTTGTAACAACTATGTGGGTAGCCTGGTGCTACGCGATAGAAAAAACGCTCTCGGCGCTTTTTGGACAAAAAACTCTGCCAGCTTTTCTTTTTTTTTTTTTAAACGGTCGGCTCAATTTATCCCTGTTACAAAAAACGCTAGATGTAAACGTGGCCTTACTCACGGTTTTGGAAGTTCTTCAGCACTTTAACGGCCCCGTTAGCTCTTGGCTTCGGCTCCTAATGGCGTTACTGACTCCGGGTCTCCGCTCCCGGCGTCGGTCATCAACGATGGCTCCTCCGCTCGGGGTCCGTGTAATCTCTGGCACGGCTCCGACGACGGTTTACAACTGTCCAGTTTTCACTAAGCTACCTGCTACAGCGCAATAAACTTCCCACTGGAAGGGTTTCAGGTTAAGTACGGCGGATACAACTCGAGTAACTTTATGAACTTGTATTGCACTCACATAAACAATAAGCATCCACGCGCTAGGTAGCCTGACTACCAAGCTACGCTAGCCTCTCAAGTTGACAATAACTAATTCGTTTTGTTGGTTAGTTAGTTATACAGATAGATAGTTTGTAAACCTGCAACGAAAACACAAACACAAAACCCAGAATTAACCACTGAAAAAATACAAACATTCCCGTGATATTAATTCTTGATTTGAATTACTAGCATGCTAGTTTATAATCACTCACCGGCAAGGCGTACTAGTCCTGACCATCAACTGAATTAAATGCGACCTAAAGGCGTGGCCACCTGCTCACTGGGACTAGTCGCGCATACAGACACACAGTCTGGAGACCAGGAATGATATTAAACAAACCTGTAACCTGGTATAATTATGGTGTAGTCTGCGTGATACGCAGGTATACGCCGTATACCCACTAGGAACGCACCAGGATTTGCGTATACCCACTTAAAAATGTGCACGGATACGTATCAATCGTCTTGTGACAGATCTTTCACTTCTGTGTTTATTTTTCGGAAATATCGGTTGGGTATAACTGCAATAAAATACTTTAAGCAGGGGAAGTTATCTCCTACATTCACCATTCATAAAATTCCCGCTGCGCGCTCGCGCACTGCCCTGTCTCTGTTACGAAGCGCGAAGCTGCCCCTGCATCTCTGCACGTTAGTTGGCGGGCCGAGCCCCTCCTTCTCGCGTGTGTGTGCGTGTGTGTGCGTGTGTGTGCGTGTGTGTGTGTCCAGTCCTCCCATATCAATGTGTAAACCACATAATAAGTAGTCAACAGAAGACAATGTTTTAATCCCACTTTATATCTCCTTGTTACTTTTCGATGAGAACCCCTGGCCAGCCTTTCAGACTGGGTGTCAGGCTAGGGAATTTAAAAACAGGCATCCTTGGTTAGAGTGGAGGGAAAAAAAGTTATAGGTAAATGTCAGCCAACATACAGTTGGTATGCACAATTGAAATTCATAATGTTAATCACTATGCAAATGAGAGTATAGCTAATTCATGGTCATTTTTAAGGTGCGGTAATTTCACACTTTTACACAATTCAATTACTGTATGGTATGTTAGATAACAACAGTAAGAGCTCAAATTAGAGCAATTGAAAGAGTGAAACATTAGTCTCCTGTCATCTCCTTCTCATGCACTGGTTAGCCATGGATGTAAACAGTTCATTAAATTATTTTGAGTAGATTTTGTCCTTGTTTAGCATGTGCTATTGCTACTATAGATATACAAAGGACAACTTGTCATTTTTGTGTTCTATTTGTTCATACTGTTATTAAAACTGATAAACCTACTCAGCTTTCCATGATTGTTGATATACGTTATACTCTTAAATCAGCGGGTTGTAGACCCCTGCGTTGGTGAGTGTGGTGCGACACCCCATAAGCGCCACACACGTACACGTACCGGTCGGACGGGTTTGTACGAGGCTGGGAGGGAATCATCACAGTATACCCACTACAATAAAATAGACTACACCGTCATACATAAAATATAACATAAAATATGCCTACATTCGGAATAAGGTGGTAAATGTTCACACATATTTCCTGAAATACCCCAGAACATAATCATAACATCTATCACTTCCAATCTATATATATAAAGTAATAGTTACACTTATTGGGAAGTTCTACAGGTATGGTAACTTGGTTTCTGTTTCCATCAAAGTGGAAAGATTGAATTTCTGTTTAGCTGGCATCCATCATTTCAACTTTAGACTTTATTGTCCCCAAGGGGAAATTCATTTTCACATCACAAGTAAAGGTACACGCCGATAGTTAATAAAAAATGGACAACAAACACAACAAAAATAACATGGAGACAATATATATATAACACAGACAAATCAGACGAACTGGAGTGTTTTGTTCTTGGCCTTTTTTTGAGGGCTGCTATGGTTGCAGGCACCAGGCTTTTGCCATAGCGAGTCCTCCTGCACAACAGGGACCTGTATCTGCTTCCAGGGGTCATAATGGTGAAGTGGAAGTTGAGTGGCTGTGTGTTGTCCTGTGCTGTTATAAATGCGATGCGTGAGATGGCCTTGAGATTGACCTCTGAGGGTGTGGGTGTGGGGAGACCTATTCATTTTGCAGCTATGTTTGTGACATGTTTATAAATCAAAATATATATATATATATTTTAAAAGGTAAAAAAAAAGCAACTTGTAAACCATGTTGGCATCCTATCGGAGGGATCTTTGCTCTGTGTAATCTACATAAGGCCTTGACCACAACAAACACATGCATGCTTTTGTATGCAAAAACAAACTGCATGACAGAGATTTTACATCGGCAGTGTACAATGTTGAGAAGGCTCAGGCTATAATTTTTTTTTTTATTGATAAATATGCATAGCGCATCGTTTTTAGTCAATAGTAAGTTCCAGAATTCGAGAAAATTTAGAATTAGACCTAAATATTGCAATTTTATATGTGTGAACTGCCAATCCATAATGTTACAACGAAATAGACAGAAATTGCCTTTGAAATACATTCTTTTTTTTTCCAGCAATTGCATCAACAAAAAAGTATCCACACAGATTGTTTTTTATATCAAGGCCTAAATCATGACATGGCAATCGAATTGGGGAAATATGCATAGCCTATCTTTATTGTATAATGGGTATTCATTTTAATTTTTTGTAGTTATTGTTCAGTTACTATACTATTGAACAATTCCATTAACATTTGATTGATACAAAGATGCAAAATCAAGGCATAAGAAATCCTTGAATGATTGAAATATTTATTTATTTACCCAGTAAAATATCCACCAAACTCTCTCTTCCTTCCAGACTCATCTGTATTCAACCAACTTAAGTGTGAATGAATTCACTACTATACACTAGTTGTAAAGTTTTACTAGATTCGGCCTTGAAGGAAGAATGTTGAATTACCCTTGTGATCCAGGACAATTCTCACCACTTGGGGGAGCCACGGCATTGTCGATACAGATGCCTTATTGGTGATCCCATGTGAGAAGAAAGCAAAAACAAAGCCACTGGATCTTCCTCAGTATGCCTTCCCCCCTTCCTTCCCCTTAAAACATCTCTCACTTTAATCATCTCACGTGATGATGTCATCCTGCCGAACCTATCACCTCCCATGGCCTCATTCCCACAATGCTTTGGAGGAGGCGCTCTCGGGGGTTGGAGAGCCTGGCTCTGTGTGCAGGCTGGGCCGCGGGGGGGCCCGCCGTCTCTTGACGCAGGGCAGCGACCTGCGTAGCTCCAGCCGGGCGTACGAGCACAGGAAGATGTAGAAGAGGGGGTCCAGCAGCGTGTTGAGGCTGGTCAGGCCGTAGCACAGCCGGTACACCAGGAAGAGGGAGTGCTCCTGGCGGCACGGCTCGTCGGTCAGCAGCAGGGACACGAAGCGGTACCCGCCAACCAGGTGGTACGGCCCGAAGACCGCCATGAAGTTGACGGTGATGACCACGAGGATGCCTACGATTTTGTTGCGCTCATGTTGGGAGACGGAGGGGGACCTCCGTAGCGTCAGACCGATGCGGGCCGAGGTGTAGCTGAGAGGGGACAACAGCAGAGACAGCACCAATATGTACCGCATAAGAAATGTGGTTGTGAGACGGATGGGAGGCTCTCTGGTGCGGTGTCTAACGGCTCACTTCAAGCTTCGATCGCTCTCAACAAACATCATCTTGATGTTTGTATGTCTTGTGAAACTTAACCCACTTAAATTAATGCTATAATATAGATTACAAGGTTGACGAAAACATAAATATAAGCCAATCCTGCGTGTTTCAGTGTCAATCACATGTTTAGCACAAGAATTGTATCCCAAAGAACAGAACCCATTAACAAAACAGGAAGAGGAGCTCACCCTAGTATGGCGCACGGCAGCAGAAACCCAAGGGCCGTCGTGGCTATCTTAAATTTGGCGTATCTCGGGCTGACGGGGTACTGCTCCAAGCACAGCAGCCTCTCGGGGTCAAACACCGAGGGCAGCAGCCCGGACAGGCAGAACAAGAAGGTCAGGGTCCAGACTGCCACGCCGGCCGCCGCCGCCACCCTCACGGTTCGCACACCGCGGCTGCACAGCGGGTAAACAATCGCCAGGCAGCGGTCCAACGCTATCAGGCACAGGAACATGACGCTTGCGTACACATTGACGTAGAATACGTAGCCCACCAGCTCGCAGGCTGGCCGGCCGTAGGGCCAGCGATGGCCCCCCTGGAGGTAGAGGATCCACACCGGTAGAGTGAGAAGCTGGAGAAGGTCTGACAGCAGAAGGTTGAGGATGAGGACGAGCTGACAGCCAGCCCCGCCTGAGCGGCCCAGTTTGTACAGTCCCCAAAGCGACAGGAGGTTGCTAGGCAGGCCAAATGTGAAAATCACACTGTAGATGTAGGTCAGACACACAGTGTCTGTATTGAGGGGGAGGTTGCAGCTTGCATTGAACATAATCGCTGTCAGTACATAATCACTCCAA
The DNA here is from genome assembly GCF_026213295.1 of Gadus chalcogrammus. NCBI lineage: Eukaryota > Metazoa > Chordata > Actinopteri > Gadiformes > Gadidae > Gadus > Gadus chalcogrammus. The sequence continues at coordinate 6,541,820 of NC_079428.1, read as the reverse complement.
CGCCTTACATGGTAAAAATCCTTGTTTTCAGTAGAATGTAGAAAATGTCTGAAAAATCTGCCAAATGACAATCACATTGGGTTAATTTGCTCACAAATAATCTGATAAAGTGAGAGATTTGGGTAGGATGAGATTGAATGGAATGCTGTGGCATTTCTACATTTTGATCTTTGTAGTACTAGCGTTTTCTCTTTGTGCTTCCATCTCTGTAGTCTTCCATATTGCATAGTATGGCCCCCTCTGCCATTTTCTCGACTTCACAAAAAAGTTCACAGCTTTCATTGAGGGTCAAAGGAAATAACTTTATTACCCAGATCGCACCTTGTTCCTAATAGAAAGAGAGAACGGGAGTTAGATGGTTGAAAATTTAGCCAAACACCAACAAAAACAACTCGCTAAGATAAAAACAGCCAGTGATTCTAAAGCATGTCATCTGATATAAGAGAATGTACAGCAGTTTTGTTGAGGGCAAAATGTTGCCGTAATATTTAATTGTTAGGTTGAGAAACATCATAATTTCAAGCGAATAGAAATCTACATGCTTTCAAGATCCATGCTCTTGTCATGCTCTTATAAAATATTGGAACTTAATTTCCTAAGTTTTGATCCCATCCGTTCCAAGTGCAAATTATGAATTGACTAGTACGAACTACAAAACTAAATTAAATAAAATTTTACTTCCAATTGATTAACCATGGTCGGCTAAATGTCAGATGCAGACCTTTATTGTCAAACCTGGGAGACTCACCTTCTAGCGTTCCGACTGGGATCAAGGAATCGCAGTGCGCCACAGGAGAACCGTGTGAGCTTCTGCTCGGCTGCTTGCCTGACCAGTGTGTCGCTACAATGAGAACAAAGTGTCTCGGCTGGGCCTCCACTATTCTCTGATCGTTTCCTCCACAGGAAAACCACTTCTCCCGTTTTTTAAAAGGCAAGTTCCTGTTCAGGGAGAACGCCTCGTCTATCCAGGAACCCCACGCCCCCCCCCCCCACCTCTTGGTCTCTCTCTGTGTCTTCCTGTTGTTCAAGGTTTCTTACTCACTTTTTGCTCGCTCCATTCTAGTAATTTAGTTTTGTGTGATGGGAGAACCGGTGACTAAGGAGGACGAGCGGTGAGATCAGCAGCTGAGATTAGATGCATCTCATGTCGATAGGGTTAGGTACCTGCAATATATTTAGCATCTAATGTTTTCATTAATTCAGTGCAGTGAGTGGTGGGGAAGGTGGATTGTGTGTACCATAGGAGAATGTCGAGAATATCAAATATCAACATATGTTCAGAATAATGTCAACATATGGGTACTGTGTAAAAGTATCAGGATAGTTCTTTGGGATTAGGTTATGCTTGAAGTGTGATCACTGTGGCCCTAATCTTCATTTTGGCTATGGCATAACAAAGAACCATGTTTTTGTTTTGAATAGGATCCATGTGATGACTACTAGAACTATATATTCAGATGACTACTATAACTATATTTTTGATACAATTCAGTTAACATAAACATTAACATTTGTTTTCTTTGAGAAAAAAGTTAATGATGGATAGACCCACATTTTATTGATTGACGTTCACGAACATGACACTGAAATAAGAACATCTCTCATTGATTATTCTTGTCTTCATCGTCAAAAACCTAAGAAGTTATGTAACACAGAGATGCAGTAGACAATCTTAAATAAGGTAAAACCACTGGGGAGAAAGCCATACATAATTCAAATTGTTGAATAGGAATTTTAGGCAATGGGTCCTATAAAGTATTTTTTACAACATGCAAAAAACATAACTTTTGCAATATGACCAGTCTTTTAAATACTTCAAAGTGAAACCTTCCTCATGTGTGAAACAACTGTATACTGAATATAATCAATGGAGTTTGTCTATTTTAAAGTAAATTAGGGTGTTTTAAATATCGATATGAAATCGAAAGAACCGATTTTACTCAACTTTGCTCTTAGTTCTGTAACTCCAGTGACAGAGCCTACAGGCATAGATCAATACCCAGAGGAGAGCAACGCCGAGTGCCAAGAGAAAGATCACCACATCTATGCTATGGTAGGTATACCAAGGCAGGCTGGAACCTGCTGAGCGGAGGTGAGCCGCTCCTTTGTTCCTGATGACATACTCAATCCAGAAAACAGCAGTGTCTAAAGGGGAAAGGGGCTTGTCGTGGTGCAGTCGAGAAAGTCTCCGAATGTTGTCTCGATAAGAGGGATTCTCCAGCATGTCCCTCAAGGCCTCCACAAAGTCCTCCACATTGACTGACGATGCGTCCACCACTCGAGCTGCGCCACGCCCCTTCAGACGGATTAGGTTATCAAACTGGTCGAACAGGAGGGGAAGGCCGAGAACTGGCACTCCATGGTAGATGGCTTCATACAGACCGTTGGTGCCTCCATGGGCAACAAAAACACGAGTCTTGGGGTGTCCGAGGAGGTCGTTTTGAGGGAGCCATTCCAGCAGCAGGGTGTTGTTGGCCAGGTTAGATGGTCTGTGGCCCAAATACCGCCACACCACCTTCTGAGGGAGCCTGGAAAAAGCTTCAGCGATGACCTCTGTCATTTCCTTTGGGAGAGCGGAAACCAAAGTTCCAAGAGACATCACGACTACTCCATGCTCTCCAGAGCTCTGCATGAAGGCCTCAAGTTCAGTAGGGAGGGGCTTGGCTTCCCTGCACTGGAAACCTCCTATATAGACCATATTGGGCATGGTAGGCCTTGGGAACTCGAACACAAAGTCTACCCTCATCAACCAGATGTCAGCTGAGTGCTGCATGGAACGCAGGTCAGCTCCAGGAGGAAAGTGCCGATGCAGCAGTTCTGAGTAAACAGGCATTATAAATACCTCCTCTATCAGGATACTCACTAGGTACCGTAATAGGTTAAATGTCCTCTGAAGAAAATTCATGTTGTCACTGAAAAGTGAGTTGTAGGCTGGAATATAGGAAGGAGGGGATGGAGCTAATTCTCCATGTGCTTCTCCAGCATTGATCCAACGAACACTATAGATCATTGGCAGTTTGAGATATTGTGCTAGTATCACCCCTGTGGGGAAGGCAGGGTCCGTTAACAACAGATCAAAGCGGTTGCTTTTCAACCTCGTTAAAAAAATGGAGTCATTCAATATGGTGGAGATGAAATGCAGAGTTGCGGAGTGAAAAATGTGAATCGTATGAGCTCGATCCTTTAGCTGCTCAATAAAATGCCAGAATGGTGTCATCTTGTTTTGTTCAAATGATCTCTGCATGAGAAGAGAGAATAAACTAGGATCAAATCCTTCGCCTTGGTCTTCTGGAGATGTGACGGTAATGGTGGTGTAGAAAGAAGAGATCTCGGGGATGTACCAGCTGTTGGGGGATCGCAGCACAGTGAGTTGGTGGCCTCTGGATTGCAGTTCTCTGAGTATTACCTCCATGTTGATCCAATGGCTGCCATCCACAGGTACGACTAAAATGTTTCCTCCACTGCACCCATGTACAATGAAGATCACTATGAGGATGAGGTGGAGACCAAGCATGGCTTTTGTTCTCCCCACAAAGCCGTGGTCTTCAAAGCTGGAAAATATAAACAAATATGTAACAGCAGTGTTTAATTTGTTTATGATTTGTTAAATATGTATTGTGAATGACTAAATCAATTGAAAAAGATTAGATGATATGTCCAAGCTATTATTTGAAAACAAAGTCTTATGCATTTCTATTGAATGATTAAAAGTGGACTTTATCTGTCAGCTGGTCTTTACCACACACACACACACACACACACACACACACACACACACACACACACACACACACACACACACACACACACACACACACACACACACACACACACACACACACACACACACACACACACACACACACACACACACCATTTTAAAACAAGTGTTCAATGTAGAAATCTGTATCTAACAGTAACACATTGAAAATTGTAGACTAATTTACATCAATGTTGGCCAATCTTTTTTACTGTAACCCAGATGAAACAAAGAGGCTGGATACTTACATCATCTGTTAATTTAACATTCCCAGATAATTGTGTATCATTCCTGTTTCACCTTTGTACCATTTTGAATGTTGTTTGAATTTTGCATGTTCTATATAGCAATTGACATGAATTGATGTTGGTTGACCTTTCAGAATTATATTCAAAGGGATACAAATGCAATAGTTACTTTTAAATATAACAAAAGTTTCAGTGCACCTCGATTTTCTTTCACTTATTTTCACAGGCCTCAATCTGTACTGTGTTCACATCATGTATCATGTAAACTGTAAAAAAACTAATTGGATACGTTGTGCAGCACTGTATGTTACCCTGCCAAATTGAGCATCAACTCTAAAATAACAATAGAATGGTAGCCTAAGCATAAAATCTTTTCATCTTTACTTCTAAGATGTTTAGCGAGTTAAAGAATATTACAAATATCTTTCTGGACTTTCTTTGTTTAATATGATATAAATGTTTGTTATTATACTCACAAAAAATGATGTTAATATGCGTCCTTGTTCAGAAGGCAGAGAAAAACAATAAGAAAAGGTAATCAAAAGCTTAAAGCAGCAACAACAACAGAGTATACTTTGGTGTCCCAGTTCTTGTGTTTTTCCTGAGCATTCAAAGTCTGTCCCGCTAGTCGGTCCAAAATAATGAGCCCCACAGCTGCCTCCACACCCAAACACTCAGTGGCATTCAGAATCCAGGCTAAAATAGCTGGAAACTCACCCTGACTTCCTAGTAAAATCATCACCATTATTTCCATCTTGGTGACTTTGGTGCTCTGAAATGCACACCGGTTCATACGCTTATGTGTTTGACCAATAAATGGAGAAGAAAAAAACATTACAGATTTTTTTTACGTGCCTTGTGGTATTAACCCTAATCTTTCTCAACAGCAACGGCTGAATTTTAAAAGGTTTTTGATTTTTTAGATGAGGAGCACTACGTATGCAATATCCTCCAAACAAATATCCATTCCATATAACATATTTTTGGCACAACCATTCTTCCTTAATTGCCAATAGGAGTTTCTGTGCATCTTTCCTTTTCTTTAAGAATTTCGTTTTTGAGCTAACAAAAATCATTGTGAGCAGTTGAACTTGTAGTGATCAAAATTATCAAAAGGCCTCATATCAGCATGGAGGGCTTGGCTTCCCTGCACTGGAAACCTGCTATATAGACCATATCGGACATGGCAGGCAGTGAGAACTCGAATACAAAGTATGTCCTGATCATCTAGATGTCAGCGGAGTGCTTCATGGAGTGCAGGTCAGCTTCAGGAGATAAGTGCAGGAATGCAGGAATAGTATGCAGGAATGATGTAGACGTATTGCTTGAATATAATATAGAGGTATTGCGTCATGACACGTACATTCATCACACGTACATTAAGGGACGTTTAGTAGGGGGAGGGTTCGGGGATGTACCAGCTCTTGGCAGAGCTTAACACAAGCATGCTGTGTCCTTTAGAGTGCAGCTCTTGCAGAACCGCCGCCATGTTGACACAGGGGCACAAGGGGTACCACCAGAATCCTTCTGCCATGGCAGCAATTTGGCCCTTGCAGCAGGAGCCTGGGGCCAGCCAGGAGCAACAGGATTGTTTTCAAGCATTTCCTGGGAGAACAATATGAAAAAGTGTACATTGATAACATTGTTGAAAGCAGGAATGTAAGAAAAACTTTACCGATTGCTAGAGACATACTGAGATAGTTCAAATCTATCGGTGACCATGCATGGCCCCTTTTTACCTAATTCATTTTATTACAAATGTAATTTGTATGTAATTTGCCATTTCTTAGATTAAACATTTCTCCCTTCCACCCATTTTAAGTTTAAATTAAAATACGAATTCCCCTCTTGTAGCAGAATCAAGGTCATTTGATGATAAATTTGACAAGCAAGGGGCTCACCTGTTCATTAGTTGTTCACTTTGTCACTTTGTTCACGGCAGTAACCACCATATACTAAAATGTTTTTCCACACATTTTTAACCATCCATTGGTCCCTCCTTGGTCAAGGTTTGATTGCATGATATCATTGTTATGTGAGCAGTTAAGGGTTGTGTGGTTAGCAGTTGATATTAGATGAGGATCAACATATTAACTGCTGGGTTTTGTCAAATAAACAAATACTTATTTAAAAGGCGTGTGTGGATATATATATATATATATATATTAAGCAGAACGTAATACAGAACAATGTAACATCTGTGCTTGGACAGGGCGGAGGCTGGGAGAGAGATGGAGAGAATGAGAGAGAATGCAGGAAGCAGGGGGATAATGGACGTTGTGGGACCAGTGGAAGTAGCCCAAGGGGAGGAGGGGTGGACGAGTAGAACAGTGAGAGGGTCACAGTGGAGAGAAAAAAAATATAAGAATAAGGTTGCCGTGGGAGATTACAATAACAGTGCACGCTCCCCGTCCGAACAGTCATATCAGAGGTCCGCAGCCTTCCCCTCTGTGGAGATATCAAGCCCAGAGCAATGGGAACGCTTTGTGTTCACAAAGACGGGCCAAGGGGGTCCGCCTGCCTAGCAGCCCCGTGTTGGGTGGCCCCCAGCCAGCACTGCCCTGCACGGCTCTCAATCTAAAAGGCTTGTTCTGGGACACTGGCAAAGGAATGCCTGTGCGTGTTATTGCCATATGAGATCCAGATACATACAAGAACACCTTGTACGCATCAGATTTCACAGTAACGTACACGTGTAAACCATCCCTTGGACGGTTGTGGTTTGCATGCGTGTTGTGATTCTTAGTGGTGTGCGATTTTATTGAAAAAAAATCTTTATTGAGATTTGTATTGCTTTGGTGGTGGAAAATTTCCTGACCAATCAAATTGGCAGCAGGTAGAATGTCAGGGATTGTTTTAAGCAGCCACTGTTAACTGTAAACAATAGGTCGAAAAGTACAAAATAACAAGATAATTGCTCTCTTGTGAATTGTCACAGCATTTTGTGACATTCCTTCTTGCTCTATATAAATAATGGAATGTAATACTCCATTGATTATACTACTATGTTAGAATTGCCATAAAAATCTTACACAACATCATCAAAAACTAGCCTCTATTGATATAAATAATAATAAAAAAAGACTTTCAACAAATTGCCAAACCTGCCCAACCTCCACGTGCATTTACACAACATGCACATTAAAATGCCTCAACACAGATCCAAAAAAGCAGTTGGTACTGTGGACTGAGGGGTATTTGGATGATAGGGGACAAAGAACCTGACGTCACATGGACAAGCAAGCTGGGACTGATCGCTAGTCCAGCTGTTTGAACAAATTGCATGGAAAAGGTCAATCTCATGAAGCGTCTTTGTTAAACCGGCGAGGATGAGGATGACGGCGACCTCAATGACGGTGGTTGTTTAAAATCTGACATGGCGACCTTAGGTGTTGAAGTGCCGTACTTACTTCAAGAGTATTGTTGAGATGGGAGCTGCTCGTCTTCAGTTCTCTTGCTATCTGACGCCAAGTGCAGCGCCCTCAGCAGCGGGCGTCGACGCGGTCGTTACACATAGTGTCCTATTGGAGGAAGAGAGGGAGGAGATGAACACACTGGCAAACATTGACCTCAACGTTGCATAGTAGACTGGGTACACGTTAATGAGGACTATGCTTTGTAGTCTTTGGACGTCACGCTTGGCTAAAGACACACCGGCCTTTGATAATGCTTGTGTGCTAAACGGGACAGTCTCACTAGAAGCAATCATTTTCAAATGTGACCACAAGATTCGTCAGGGAAGATAATCATTGCCGAATTAAAAAACAATGTCAGCCATCTAGAACACCCATGTCAAACTGGAAGTGACAATACCAGACAGAGGTTATCAAAATACGTTTAAACTATGAAAAGATTGTGGTTGAATATATATTTTTACTTACTGCAACTTTCATCATTTGCTCCCAGTTATTTTAAATTGAATTATTTTAATTTTATTAAATCAAAATGAAAGCGTTAAGAAGGAATCCATTCTCAGCCAGCCATCGATACATTTTTTGCTCTCTTAATCTCTGTGGGGGGAACACATTTAAACACTTTTCACATTCCTCTCCACTATAAATGTTTGACCTTTGTCTCATCAAATTCCTCCACAGTATTTAATAAGACTGCTGGCCTCCTCCCCGACCAATGTGATCGCAATACAACCTTTGATCAACCACACCTGGTGTTTAGTGAGGCTTTGGATATTGTTCATACCATTTACGTGACACTTTTATCCAAGGCATCTTAAGATAACATGGACACACTTCCCAGCTGCCACTGATCATGCCACTGTCATATTACACTACCATAAGCAAAATGCTTTCAATCTCAACGCTGTAGCGCTGGCGAGAGATGTGGTCATGGGTGGAATGAGGCAAAATCATCCAACAGGGGGCGACAAACACAGTCCCAGCCTTGTCAGAGCTCTTGCAGTAAAAGCACGGAAGGAACCAAAAAGCCACCAACCTAAACCAAAAATATGCAGAAACCAACATTTGAATATCCTCTTTCAAACAGGGAAGGACGATTGTAGAACTCAAATCGAGCATCTGTTTTGTTCTTATTAGGGCATACATAGGTTATTATTATGAAGTGTAGCACCATCGCCTCTATATGACATGGCCTTGGTTTGGGTTGATTGACCACCATCAGATTATATCCAAAATACATTCATAGTACGAAATGAATAATAATCGTAATATTACAATCGTATACTCTGTGTGCTTAACAGCCTCACAAGCAAATCCCATCAGAATTGCCACTGTCTCCTTAGACTTAATCTTGTTTAAAGGTGTATAGTTAAAGGTCTTGAAGAAGATCAATGAAAAAGCATCACACTTTGAATGGGGGATGACACAAATTGTACTGGATAGAGTCGCTTGCTATATACTGTAGTTGGGCAAGAAGTGACTGAACAGTAGAATGCATATGCCTCACCCACCGGTTTCATGTATGCCGATTATTCAGGCTCTAAGATGATCAGATTGTTTTGACGCACATCCTGGCAGACTTATAGACGCACAATGGGTCTTCATGTTTAGTCCAACTGTTACGACCCTAAACAGTATCCAGGGGGATCATGGGAGTAACAAAGAATATTTTGGTTTCCGGGGGACAAGGAGGAGACGCAGACAGAGGTAACGGTTAGCAAAAAGGTTTATTGACGTGCCAAAGAACTAAGAACCCCTTTCCAAAAAGAGGAAAGCACAAAACAAAATAACTAACTACAAACCCACCAAATACTGCAGTACCCAGAACCAATATTTAGAGTTATAGGTGTCAGAGTGTGACACTTCTGTCTTTTACATGCAATTTCTGGGTTAGCCTATTATGCTATTTCTGGAAAGTTACCTACAGATTAAACAAATGAAACAAGCACCAATGCATTGTCCAAGCACTCATTATTGATACAGTTGGTATTAGGAAAAACAAACTAAGTGTTGGTATTTAGTAGTAGGCCTGTGTATACATGTGGGTGATGCATCTGAATTGTGAGCCTTTAGTATACCTAGTGCTTCTGAACAATTATTATATATTATATTATATTATACTACTAATGTAGATTTACACTATTTGTAGACATTTTCCAGAAAACGTTTTGAGGCTGCAGTGTCTAAATATGCAAGACCCAATGTAAAGATAGCATAGATTTGTCCAATATTATTGGAGCGACTTCGCATTTTTAAGTACACGATTTAGTTAATGTATTAATATTCATTCATTTAGGATTCATTCAAGTTTTACATTTATTTAAAAATGAACAGCATTCAAAACTTCAAGTAGCAATACAAGAAAACAGAAACATAATGAAGTAACACATTTCACAGACAAAAATGTACCACAAATATAATTTCTGAGGGCAAATAACTCACTAAATAAGGAAACAAATAGGATATTTAAAAAAGCGTTGTATTTCTAGATCAAGTGTGCCCCCTGCTGGGAGGCCAGAGCAATGTATCTGGCTGAGGACGAGGACAGAGTCCGGTGGGCGTGGGTCGCTGCTCGTCTCTTGAGCTCACGGGAGATCTGCAGCCAAGACAGCGGGTAGCAGCAGCATCCATAGAAACAGTCGCTCCACACACTGCCCTGTCAGGGGCAGAGGTCAAACACAGGTTTGGAAGATGACTCATCAGCTAAAAACAAATTCCAGAAGGCCCTTTTACGTTGCCTTCTGCACATCTAGATGTTTTCACAAATATCAGCCACAAACAACATGTTTTATGTTTACAATTTTCAATTGTACCTGAGCAACCTACAATATATTACATCTAAAACCATAGAATCAAGCTGGAATCAAACAGCTAGTTCGTATTACTGGTGTTTTCTTCTGTCTGAACTCGATGGG
>NC_079428.1:6458984-6528984 GCF_026213295.1 Gadus chalcogrammus | reverse complement strand
CCTATGGAACAGCAATGTTGGAGGGGGCGCCTCGCCATGGCAACAAGATTTATGCTGACCAGACATAAGGGTCGTGGGAATCTATCCCTGTATTGTGTACTCATCAAAGATCCTAATCACCAAAGCTTTTTCGAAAAACAGCCAAGGCTAAACCCTGTGAAAACAGACACTTATTCAAGTAAAAACAGCATTTATTTTTGGTCCATATTTCCCCTCAAGGTAGTCCTTAGGCTATGACTCAGCCCCAGGTCAGCAGCCACGGCGTCCGACCAAACCCCTTAAAGTAGGCTAAGTGATCTTCTGCTTCTGCTTCTGCCAACTGTAATATCCTAAGAGTGAGCTTGCGGTAGAGGGTGAGGTTATAGGCCCGTAATCACGTCATGGTTAACGCAAACGACTCTCTTCCTTCACCATGTTTACCCCATGACTCACACTGCGTTACCCAGAGGAGACTGGGACGGCATTTTGGGAACAATTGCTGGTGTGACGAATGTTTTGTGCATAACTCCGACCTTTAAAAATGTTCTGTATGAGAATTATACGTTCATGATGATTATAATTGGGCTAGAATATGTAGAATATGTAATCAGAAGTAAATCTTAAAGGATGTCTTAAAGGAGAACAGAAACTCAACATTGGAGCATTGTCAATTGTAAGTTATTTAAGTAATATGCTAGAACTGTACCAATTAATACAGATACAACGATATGTATACATGGACATGGATGTGTGACTGTACAGGGTTTTTAGAGTGTAGTGGATGTGTGACAGTACAGGGTGGTTAGTGTAGGAGTTAAGGGTGATGAGTTTTTTTGCCCCTGGATTTTTTCTTTAAATAAAACACATTAGTTGATGCATGCATGCAGGAGCCAAACTTCCTCATAATCGAACTCCTTTTGGCCGACCCTACTGACTAAAACTTTAAACTAAACATCTTGTTTCCACCACCTTTGCACCAGCGGGGCCCTGATGGCCAGCTAACCCTGCACCACTTCCACTGACTGCAGTGGAAAGAAGAAAGACAAGACCAGCAAATCATTGACCAGGAAAACGTAATCAACATCCCCAGTCAACCACCAAATTCCATATCCAGTGCGTTCTTTAGTTGATGTATTGGATATGTACAACATTTCTATTTATATATATACATATAAAAACAAAGTCTATCAATAAAATGTAATATAGTTACTAAAACAATGCGAAAACAGTATCACAACTTAAGCATATATACTTTACCTGAATACAATGTTATATAATTCAAATTGTTCAGATGATACTGATCACTAAGACAAATAAAAAGGTACATTTGGCAAATTCATAAAACCGATTGGCGCCCACACTGACTACTAGACTATTACGAACTTTAGTAGACAGAAATCCGGAAAGGAGATTATTGACTGGGATGTATTTGTACTTTACGCGGTGCATTACGCACTCCCCATAGTTAACGCAGACACACCTCCACGATTACCAACACACTAATCGAGTTCCGTATTCTCTTTATAAAGGCCGACTCTGTGACTTCGAGTCATTTTACACAAGGCAGCACAAGAAAATCCCAACCGGGGAAAACCCGGCTACGACTGTGGTGCTGCTGTCCCTTTCAGTTCAGACGACGGCGCTGCTGTCCCTTTAATACCAGACCTCCTTCAGCGTGGTGCCAGAGGGAGCTCCTCTGATACACAACAACACCGTTCTCCCACGTAGCGCACAACTTCCATCTGGTTTGATCTCAGATCAACATAACTCACATCAGCTCCAGAAAGGTGAGCTAGGTTTTTTTATCGATTGTTGTAATGATAGGTGTCGGGGTATACAGTTTAGGCCTATTTGGTTCGAGACTCGGTTGTAATGGGAGTTTTTTTGTTGTGGCAGTGAGCGGAACAAGCGATTGAAATAGGGCTGGTGGGTGGTTTGTATTGTATATTATATGATATATGGTGAGACAATTAGCGATCGAACACGTTGATCACCACACACTGGGCGTTTATGGATTTAGTTCAATACAAAACGCAGGGTTGGGATTTCGGTAAACGTCACGGTACCACAGCTTTCCATATTGAACTTCCATGACGTATGATCAGTGTGTTCCCGGAGACAACATAATGTATCACCGTTTCCTTTGGGATTAATAAATAATTTGTTAACACTCAGTCTTTCTGCATGTTCTTCATAGAGTCAATCATTGTTGAATCGAAGTGCGGAAGTGAGGACTGTTTTAACGTGACAGGGGAAAAGAACGCCGCTTTGTCGCCCTCTAGCGGTCAGTCCGGGGAAACGGACGCAGCTTTGACGAACTCTAGCGGCCAGTCCGGGGAAACGCAAGTTTCTTTAGAGGCAGAGATGTATGGATCTGCTGGTATCCCCGAGCTCATCCAATCGCACGGTCCGCCCCAGCAGAGGGGTCCGGCGGGACAGTTCAACCCGGGCCGGCCTCAGGTTAACGGACCCGATGGAGGTCCCAATCCCCAAAGGTTGGGGCAGAGGGCGCCGAAGCTTGGGCAGATCGGTCGATCAAAGAAAGGTGAGTCTATAGAGTTTGACATTAGAAATTGAAGTGCCATTTTTTAAACCTCCTTTCTTCCATTGTATAAACCAAATTATCATAGTAATATTTGTATATTTATAGTCTATATAATTAATGTATTGGATTATCGTTAAATACTTTAAAAGAGTAATACTTCCACAACTACTTCCTTTTTTTTTAAGAATAACTGACCTTTCGACCTTTCTTCACCCTTTAGTGGACTTGGACGATGAGGACCTGGAAGACCTGATGAATAACAACGGACGTAGTACTGTATCTATATCGCGTATGTCTTAACACCACACACGAGATTTGCCGGAAAATTCCTTCCAGAGGGGAACGCCTCCGCATCAAACACCTGGTCTCAATGATTTCAAGTGACTTCTCATAGTTTTTCTGATCTATTGAGAAATACTTCCGGAGCCAAGGCACACAACGTGGCGAAATATGCTTGCAAATTGAAGACCTGGAGTCTTTTTTTTATTGTACATACATAGCGCTAACCTATTTGGTCAGACTGTGAATGAATTGTAACTGCGTTTCTCACTGCACACGGGTGTTGGACTGTATCAGCACTCAGACGAGCTGTCCAGAGTAGACAGTGTATGTTGTGGTCAAGATGAAGACACAGGGCTATCCGCTAATTCCTTTGGAGCTTCTGAAAAAAGGGCTACTAGTTGCACTCGATAAATTCTGAAAAGGAGCGGGAACCCCCCCATCAGCAGCCTTCGTTTCTATGAAGGTTACTGAATGGCCAGGGGGTCGATGTTTATGGGAGCAGCGAGCGGCCGGTTAATGTGTACCTTTTCCACTGGAGAAAAGGTAACTTTGAATGCTTTCTTTTTGCTCTCAACCCGAGCCCTGTGAGCAACCGACTGTAACCTTATTTATTGGTTTTTTGGATGAAAAATGCCTCCTCATCTGAAAGCGTTACTTCAGGGGAAATAATTGAAATCGAATTAAGTACTGCTGAATTTTCTTTGTTTTGTGGTGTACATGTTTTGAGGGAATGTTCCCTGTTTCTATTGGATTGGCTGTTTCTTTTGTTTTTGGGATCCAATGCACACTCCGGGAATCCCTACCCATCGCCAGGCCTGCTTAACAAATCTATGCATGAAGTCTGAGTCATGAAAAAAGAACCACACGGTAACCAAGAGACAATGCACTAGTATTTAGAAAACAGATTTTTGTTGTGGAGACTACTAGCTGTATGAAATGCTGACGCGGTGGTATGATGTCGCAACGAGGTCTGAGTGGCATGGTTTTGGCTTATTTGTGGCATGAGGTAATTTGCCAAAAGTAGAATACCGCTTAACTTTTAATTATTTTTTTGTATTGGTTGTGATGGCTGTCTACCTTGCATGACAACTGATTGGTTAACAGCTCTTTACATTACTACGTTGTGACTTTTTCGAAACCACTCTGATGTTAACACACTCAAGGTCGTTTGTGGTTCAGGAGGGCGTTATTTTGAAGACTACCATTTGACTCCAGCTGGTAGAAGAATGAGATTTATAATGGTTTTCGGAGGAGCAGCGCACTGACTTTATTTTTAAAGAGGCTGGTAGGTGTGACCTTACACAAAGACCCAGTGATGATGATGCCTTTTTGTGTGTGTGTGTGTGTGCGCGTTTGTGTGTATTGAAAGTTTTGTATTGATCTGTGTTGACACTGACTTGTGTTTCTTTGGGCTGTCTAAATTACCAATTGCATGAAAATGTAGTTTTTGCAATGCGTCCTGGGTAATAAATGATGATTCTTTGAGAAATATTCTTAGACTATTGACGTATTGATTTATGAACCATGTATTCATTGTGCTGTCATGTGGACTCATATTAGCTGTTTATTATTTCTTCACAAATTTGGTAGTCTTGCATAGATTAAAGAATACGACAATATGACATATCAAAATAAAAGACACTGGTCAAAACACAAGATTTAATAAAAAAAAAACTAATAAAACCTACTGCTTTTCACTCCTTGTAAGAATGCAACTGACGAAGACAACTTCAAAACCATCAACAATGAACCCGACTTCATACTATGTCATTTAGCAGAGGCAGTTTGTAAATTTTTAACTTTTTTACCAAAATGGTTTTATGCAATGGCCAGTGATATATGCTAAGAAAAAGGAGTTAATAGGCTATGTGAGGATTTTCAAATGACATAAAGCACAAAAGCATAACTGTATTTGAAGAAATGTGCATTAGTTGACAATTTTGTACCTTTTACCTGTCACATCATTTTTTATTTGCTAATTGTACAAGTTTTTCCGAACTTGAAAAAACATCAAATTCAGGGGTTTCTGTCTGTAAGTGGATACCAGTATAGAGCCAAACTACGTTACACTTCTCTTTTAAGTATAGCTCAGTGGTATATTTGACTTATACACATACACACTCTCGTACACTCTCAAAAGAGAACAGTGACTACATTAAAAAGTATTTCATATCGGAGCAGGGATTATAGCAGAGTGGTATGAAGAGCACTATGTGGCACAGGGTTAACGTTGTAGAAGCAAGATGCTGGGCGTTTATACACACAGCACTAGGAGTGCCAAATCACACCTAGCTAACAACTAGCTCTATTTCACAGCTGCCGTGCAGCTTATATAAAACATTATAGTGATAAATGGCCAGTCTATCTCTATCTCTGTCAGGGGAATGTAGTTGTCCATCCTGAGTGAGGCTTCTAAGCACCAAATTGAAATTGATTGCTTTCAATTAAACAGACTACGTAATGGATGATACTATCCTAACAGCGATGTGCAAGAGTTGGCCATTATCCACCGGTACGGTTACAAATAATACAAAAGTAAAGAAAAATGTTCTACAAGGGCCTGACATTAAATAAGGTGGTGTAATTATAATGCATTGTTGAAGACTATGTGCAAACAAATGTGGAATGTTGCGAATGAGTGACACTGAGGAAGACATACACTGGGATAAGAAACAATTGATAGCACTGAAAACTGTGGGAAATGCTCTGGAAGGGGAAAATCAAATATATTTTTAGTCGTTATTTCCCCCCTCGATCCATAACTGCTCCCGCCCGAAATTGAAATTCAAAACACGATCCTCCTCTGGAAGATCTTTCCCCCAGGTTCTGTAGTGCGGATCGGCCGTTGACCTAGGCGTCGGCTGGCCTGCTTTTAGACGTACTCCTTGTTGCTGACGCTGGGCGGGCCTGATCGGGCCGCCGCCGCCGCCACCGCAGACGGGTACTTGGCCACGTGCTTCCCCCTGGGACAGGAAGCAGCCAGCATGGCACCGCCCAGGACGTCCAGCAGAGAGCCGCCCCACGCGATGAAGATGGCGGCGCCAAACTCAAATCTGCGTGAGATGGAGAAGAAGCAGAACAGATCAGAAGCCGTTTGCCTCCTCCCGCTCACTAAAGGCATGGGCACATTATGTACATTGTGTGACGGATGACCGTGATCAGGTCTAAGTCGCTGGATTCAAATAATACTAAAATAACTGGACAAAATGTAGGGGCTCTGACGAGAGTTGGGTCTGAGTTTTACTCACTTGGTGTTGATGGGAGTGTAGGGGTTGTAAAAGGCTCGGATGACGTTGTGGGCGAACCAGGAGCATGCCACAATGCAACACAGACCTGTTAAAATCGGGTACAGTAGTTAGTTAACGAGCCTATGGGAGAAAACGAATATGTGCTTGTGCCTTTTTACAGCCACTAGGGGCTGCTAAATTACCATCACGATTAGCTTTAACCAATGGTGCCCTTGTTATGGATGCTTTAGAATGACCTTCAGCTCAAAGCAGGTGATATTCTTATTAAGTTTTGTGTGGAAAATCAGCTTACGGTTTCATCCAACTAAGGGTGAATATTCCTTCTTTTCCCGTTCTGCTTTTTGGTTTAAGACAAAATAACTCTCTGCAAATGTTTCGAAAGGTTGTAGACTCTCGGTCTCAAAAGACTTGAGATGTCTTCCAGTTATTATCCTGGAACTGGCACTTCTTCAAAACAGTACAGGGATGATGTAGTTCAGAAGCTGAGGTGTTTGACTCCGAGCCCCTCAATCTCGGCAGCCTACCATAGCCGTCCCAGACAGAGATAACCCAATACCGGCTACCAAATAAAATGCATCATGTTAGATACAAGTGCTGCATTAGACATGGATGGAAGCTGCGTTCCTCACCTCCCAACAGCAGGATGATGCCTCCCACCATGGCGATGCGGGCCTTGCGTATGCGATCGCCCGCCCCACAGGTGGTGCACTTCATGCCCATGCAGGCCACGGCCAGCCCAGCGATGGACACCACGATCCCCACGATCATCAGCGCGCGTGTGGCCTGCAGGGCGCCTGGGGAAGAGAAGAGTAATGTAATGATGGCGGCGAGGGAGTTCGACAGGCCCCGGCTGACAGGTACTGGGTTCTACACCATGATCGCCATCAACGGATGAAAATGAGCAATTAAGCTAACTCCGGCATATTTATATTGATGCTTTGGCTGACATATTGATTAATGTGCACTGTCCTAATCAAATAAATAAATAATAATAATAATCTAACCTGTGGGCGTCCTTGAGCGTCGATGTTGAACATAACAAAGGAGACAATTGTTTTGAATAGTTCTAAATCCTCAAAAAAAAACGTCCTGTTAAAAGTACTTTGCGAAATAGAACAAAGAATATACAGTGCTGCACGTTGTAAATCTGACTACTAGACAAAGACAGAGGGGGGGGAACTAGGAAAAGTCAAGATTCCCTCTCGTGAATAACCAGGGGGAGATTTACCACAGAGAATTTATGTTCCCCCCTAATGATGGTCGTTGCATTCACGTTAACCAGCAACATTCTTTAATGTGGGCTTTTCCTAGAAGTGAGCGCCTTTGAATAAACATGCATACACACACACACACACACCACACACACACACACACACACACACACACACACACACACACACACACACACACACACACACACACACACACACACACCTCTAGAACCAGTCTCTGCCAGTACTGTCCAGTCCCTTCCCTGTCCAAACAACAAAACGTGTTTGTGTGTGTGTGTGTGTGTGTGTGTGTGTGTGTGTGTGTGTGTGTGTGTGTGTGTGTGTGTGTGTGTGTGTGTGTGTGTGTGTGTGTGTGGTGTGTGTTACTGTCTGTCTCTGTGTCTGTCTACGCACTCCTGATGCAATAAGAGGTACGATGAATGGTGAGGAGATAGACGGAGGCTATTCGCGCGTATTTCTGAAATCGGGTTGTGACATAGTTATGTTAAGTTAACTAAACGAAAGTTTGCTAACGAGGTGGAACGCTGTATCAACGAAATGGATTGCATTTCAGGACCAATCTGGTGACTTTCCACCGTTTTGTTGAAAACGTGACACATGATGTGAAGAGTGGTTCACAGCGCAACTGATAAACTATTGTGAATCTATTTTACATATCAGAGGTTATTTGTGTCATCTGTAAAAAAAAAAGTGATCTCCACCGTTGTCCAACCCACGCACTGTTTTAATGCCACTGTATAATATTGTGCAGTGTATCGTTTATCAAACTAATCTTTCATAAATAGCTGTATTACATGTAGCAACCTCTTCTTTTTTAATTGATTCGCCAGTGGGCTAGGTCTATCAGAAACAAAATTCTCCATTGCTGGGGACAACGGTAGTAATCACTTGTGTTTACATATGACCGTCAAATAACAATAACCTCTGCTTTGTTAAATAGATTCAAAATAGTTTGAAGATAATCTCCACGCACTCCATTTGGAGACGTAACGCCACATGTGCCGCGTAATTACTCCGCTATTGCGCTTATATAGTGGACTGGATCAAACAAAACACGAAAAACAATGTACGATTGAGGTGATTACTTACTGTCCAGTTGCAGGATCGAGTCGTAGATCTTGCACTGTAGTTGTCCGGTGCTCTGAAACGCGCACGACATCCACAGCCCCTGGTACATTGCCACCGCCGTGATGATGTTGTCGCCGATGTACGCAGACATCTTCCATTGGGGCAGAATAGTTCCGATGATCAGGCCCACCAAGCCGATGAGCGAACTGACGAACCCCAACAGCTGGATTCCCGAATTGGCCATCTTCTGGAGAATTAAAAAATGGGACTTCAAATGGTACTAAAACGAATACGCACGATCCTCGACGCGGACGCGCTTTATCCGAGGTCCTTGGGATTGTTTCACCAACAAATGCAGTTTTCTTTTTTATTTCAATGTGTTTGTTACGCAGTAAAAGTGATCCCACCCGTTTTAACCGGTGGCATTGGTCCGTCTGTAGCTGGGGTCTTGTGAAATGGGTATGCGTAACCGGGGGTCTTGGCGATGTGCTGAGAAGTGGGTGTTTGTCATGCTTGCTGATGCATTGAGTTAAATTAAGAGCTGCTCTGCCTCCACTACACCAGGCTGGTTTTATTTGAGGAGGGGGGACCGACGTCCAAACCAGTTCCCCCCTTCGCCCTCCAGTGGAGCAACAGGTTGTAACGATTACGCAACCCATAGCCTGTTGTTTCCTTTTTCTGGAGGGTTTTAGATTTTTGAAGCAATTCTGTAGTTATTAATCGTTGTTTAATGATTAATTTGATTATATTTGATCAAAATCTTTATTTATTTTACTTTATTTTATTTTATTATTAATTTAAATTCGATTAACAGACATTGTGAGGGGCAGTGGCTCAGGCGAAGTAAGAGGACCACACTATCACACCTTTGACCACTGGCACACTGCTGTCCACTTGGAAGGTGATTGACACCATATCAAATCACAGTCTTATTGGCTGGAGAGGCATTGTTGCTGTTGTCTTTGGACATGTATTGTCCAAAATTGCAATACAAATACACATAACTTGTCTGTATTCATGCAAAGCATTTTTAGCATCACAAGTTTCAGATAGCAGTTAAAACAAAATGAGTCTTCGATACCAATATCTTTGGGATGGGAACTAACTGGCTAACTAACTAATGGACTAACACATCGCCACAGGTACCTGATTGGTGACATGTGTTTAAAACGGCAGAATCCCCAACTCTGCTTGTTCCTAAGAGTTAATATCCGACCAATTCTTACAGGAAGGGACCCCCCCCCCCCCCCCCCAATCCGATTTACAATCTCTGCAAGTAATTTCCGATCAAGGATTAAGTACATTGAAGCCCTTATTGTCGTCGATTGTAGCACACACACAACACCCAACAATAGTTTGGGCTTATTAGGTGAGCTAGCCATGCCAGCCGAGCCCCCGGCTTCCTGGGGTGTCGGAGCGAAGCCGGGGGGGACAATGCCCACTATTGTGCCCGGGAACCACAGGCCCTGGAAATGTTACTTGAAAACCGGGGCAGAATACTGCTGTCCAGTACTAGGAGCAAGGACAGCCAATATCCAACAATGGACCCCCCCCCCCCCCCCCCCCCCATCCACCATGAACCTTTTGTTCCATATTAACCTAACGGGGAAACAGACTACAACAACTGCTGCTGGGAGCTCATAATAAGGAGGCTTTGGGAGGAACTGGGAAGGCCATGATGCACTTTAGCAGCAGCTTTTATAGAAGCATCTTGCATGTGTATGTATGTGCACTGTGAGTGTATGGTGGTTTGTAAACACACATCAATGAGCAGGTAGCCTTTAGGGCCGTTTGCTCAGGAGTGCCTTCAGGTAGAAGGCCTACATCCAGGTTTGAACACACACACTAACACACTAACACACACACACACACACACACACACCACACACACACACACACACACCACACACACACACACACACACACACACACACACACACACACACACACCTTCTCCTCCATCTCCACACCTTCACACCTTTTTGGGGGAGGTGGGGGGTGGGGGGCAAGATTTTCGTATTTCTTGTTCTTTATTCCCCCCCCCCCCCCCCCCCCCCCCCCATCCCCATTTCTTCTAAGGCCGTTACGGGGCACAGAGGCGGCCATTGTAGCCAGGGGGGACAGTGACCCCTAAGTACTGTAGCTCCAGGAATGTGGCGTCACTTTGATATAGTGTTGGCGGGAGGAGGAAGATGGGGCTGATGAGGAGGAGGAAGAGAGAGAGGAGGGAATGGCAGTTGGATGACTGAAGGTTGGGGCGCTGGGGGAAAGGAAGAGGAAGCAGAGGAAGGTGGTGAAGAAGAAGAACTGAAGACGAAGACGGACCACGACGGGCTAACGTAGAATTAAAAAGGGAATAGGGTGTGTCTTGTTCAGGGAGGAAGACAACACAAAGATGTCTCCCGGCAGGAGCCATCACAGGTGTTGCCACTGGTTACCAGATTTATGGGATGGTCTCCGAGAGGCCACAATTCCGGAAAGTCTCAGAGTTATTCGTTACAAAACAAAGGACACCTACTTTTTTACCATTAGCCCAACAGACACGCACAAACATTCTCTTCCACACACACACACACACACACACACACACACACACACACACACACACACACACACACACACACACACCACACACACACACACACACACACACACACACACACACCCACACACACACACACACACACACACACACACACACACACACACAATACAGTTGCTACTACAAATGTGTCTTATTTGGTTAAGCGGCTGTAAAAACACACCAGGGGATTGGGATGAAAAAAAAGAAGCAGTCAGCCAAAACAAGAACACAGACAAAGCTCTGTACTCAGAGGTGTCATAGAAAATACACACACACACACACACACACACACACACACACACACACACACACACACACACACACACACACCACACACACACACACACACACACACACACACACACACACACACACACACACAGGGTATGTTTGATTGAAGTGAGCAAGAGGAGGGCTCCAAACTCAATGATTTAAATCCTTTTAGGGGCCTTTGGGAGGCACAGAGGCGTGAGCAATAAAGCATGGCTTGCCAACAGCGTTTGCCCTCCCTCTGGTCTCCTCCTGAAGAGTGTTGCACAGGCTCACAGAGGGCATGGCGCCTTACCCTGTGAGGCCTCCCTCTGCCGTCCCGTCTTTGAGGTGTTGTTACAGAACACGTGGTGGCTTTCTCCCGCTGTGTTTGACATAGCTTGTAAGAATGCACTTATTTGACTGCTATTACATGATTACATTTTGACCAGTGCTGGTTCTGCAGACACGTGACTCAAATCATTTGTTCCATGTTCAAGCCAGTCCCAGTCATTTGTCTTGGAAAAGCCAAGTCAAGTCAAATACCATTTCAAGGCATGGCAAGTGGAGTGTGCTTACCTGCAGTATCTTGCACAGTATCCCGTTAATATTAAGGGAAAAGCCTTGGAATGAGTCCCTGTAAACCTCTAATAATGTTATTATGGGCCAATTGATGTAACCTGTTCAAAAAGTATGACAATGAATTTAATTCTTATTATAACTCTTAGACAACTATTTCACTATTCAGTGAAATATATGAAATCGATAAAAAAAAACGTATTATTAAAATGACATTTTAAAGGCAAGAATCACAGGGTTTATTAAAACATGCTCCCTTAGCACTAACATACTAACACATTTAAAAAAAAATACCCCATGAAAATGACGACAAATCAACAATGCTGTGCCACGCAGCAGTCGGCAGGAGTTTCAGAGTTGGGCAACGCAGTAACCGGCGGCAGATGCAATTGTGCGGCAAACACCATCCGATACAAATGGGCTAGAATAGATAAAGCTTGTTGTAGAAAAACACTTTGCAAAAAGCGAAAAGAAGGTACTCTACAGTCCTAGGCTCTAAATGTTCCTGCCGCAAATTGTTGGAAGGCATTAGCTCCTTCCTTCACATAAAGGATGGTCAATTGTAACCTATGATAAAGGAGATAAGTAAGGAAGCATTCAAACAGCTTTTATCATGGCTGCCGCTCAAGATCATTTCAATTACTGAGGAACCTTCCTAAGCAAAAAAGCCAAAGACTGTTCGCCTGCAGGTGGATGAACCATCGGTCTATCACCGTCTACCATGCATCAAGTGTGGTGTGCGTCACTGTGGTATGGCCACCAGGGCATAACGTGAAGCCTGGCAAGATGGCTTCAAGCAAGATCAGCAGCAGCAGGCTCCAGGCTACGTCGGCCACCACCAGAAGCAGGCTCCAAGTCACGGAGGCAAGCAGCAGTAGGTGCCAAGCCACGTCGGCCTCCACCAGCAAGCGCTAAGCTATTGAGGCAGGCATCAGCAGCAGGCACCAAGCTTCAAAGGCCACCAGCAGCAGGTGCCAAGTTACGGAGGCAAGCAGGCTCCAAGCCACGGAGGCCAGCAGGCTCAAAGCTAGGTCGGCAAGTAGCAGCAGGCTCCAAGCTACGTCGGCAAGCAGCAGCAGGCTCCAAGCTACGTCGGTAAGCTAGCTCCAAGCCACAGAGGCAAGCAGCAGGCACCAAGCTACGGCGGCCGGCAGCAGCAGGAGGCACCAAGCTATGGCGGTGCGCAGCAGCAGGCTGCAAGCTACGGAGGCAAGCAGCAGCAGGAACCAAGTAACACACAGCAACCTCAAAGACAGCAGACATCAAGCTAACGGCCCAATCCTCAAAGGCAGCAGGCATCTAGCTAAGGGTCCATGCAGCAAATATAATTGGCAAGTATTCTAAATTGGAACTACTATAATTCCAGGGTATGATGGGGTCAATGATTTATGGAAAAGTATTTCCTGAATTTCATAATCTGACCCCCATCGTCATTCCTAACAGGTGGGTAACTGGATTTCCTGCAATGAAATGGTTCTACAATGCTTTTACAGCAAAATAACAATAAAATTGATATATTTTAAAGGTTGATTTGCTGGTTAGGAACTCATTAGAAGCTGATGCAGATAATAGCTAAAGAATTGCTTGTTTGTGCATTGAAGTTGTATGGCTGATGCTTTGTGTTAAAGTGCGGCCGAATGGTGCTTCCCCTTCTAGGCTACACTTCTCAACACAGTAAGCAATACAGTCAATACCATAGATGTATGTTAAACACTGTGCTTCAATAAAAACTTTAGATAAAATAAATGAAAGAGGCGCGATCATAACACTTTCCATCTGTACACTTTCTAAAACAGTGGCCAGAGTTCACCTCCTGTGACCTGGAACCAACTTTTATGTTGCATTGCTTCCCCCTAGTGACTTGTATCTACCACTACAAACCAGTTTGAGAACCCAATATGCAAATAAAACCTTCAGTAATGTCCACTTATACAATAATATTACAGCATTTTTTTAATTGTTTGAATGGTGAGCTCTAACGAAAACAAGCAATATATCAAATGCCCCGACAAAAAATAGAGAAATCTACCATCTGGGGCTGTAGCAGGCCTGGAATTAGCCCATCCAGCCCAAATTGTATTTGCGTGTAAAATTGTGTCAAAAATTGCAGACTAATGGTAAATTCAAATATATTGCAATTTGCAAACATACCATCAACTGTGTTTGTGTGTGTGACTGTGTGTGTGCACATGGCCAGGCAGGTCTCAAAAAACATTTGCGCTCATTTTGCCAAAGACGAAATAGCATAATACAGATAACACTTGTTTTTACTTAATATTTGTATTGTATTGAATTTAGCTAGTAAACAGTGTTTAAAGTGTATCATAGTCTAGCTAGCTTGTGTTAGTTGAGGAATAGTGCCCAGGGGCACCACATTGTGTTAATATGGGCCGGACCAGGCCCATAGCCTTTCAGCGTTCAGGGTGCCTGACCGACTGGTCGGACGCTGGGGCCCCTGCCTGCACAGTGAAGACGCAGACTTCTCCCCGGGTGGGACTGCCCGTCTCCGGCAGCAGGCGTCGTAGTCCCCGGTGGTCCCAGACGGGCAGGTCCAGGCCGATGATGCACGGGGTGTGGATGTCGGTAAGCCAAAACTCGTGCTCCATCTGGATATGAGCTTACCTAATTTCTTTATTAGGTCAGTACCTTGATCTTGAATTTGAAGCGGTATAGGCTTGTCTGCTACGCTTTTGCCGCCTAGTGGCCTGTATCCTCTAGTACAACCAATTAGAAACCCTTATTCCTACAACGTCTCAGTCACGACTAATAATAGTCACAAGACAAATAATTACAACAGTAATGTGATCTTCCACAAGAAGTGTATTTTTTTAACCTTTCAAATCAAAAATAAAGACAACACATCAAGTAATTCCGTACTGTACACAATGAGGCCTGTAAGGTTGAGGACTCGAGTCATTGATAGACTCGCCTGTCCCGATCAACACCGGTGTTACGGACATGGAAGGACACCAGAGTAAGGAGTCAAATTGATGCAAAAAGTATTGTCTGCGTAAAAAAAACCTATAGGGTTGGGAATCATCTCAGATCATGCAATCAGGATTAAAAGTGTGCGTGTGTGTGTGTGTGTGAGTGTCCGTGTGTGTGTGTGTGTGTTTGTGTGTGTGTGTGTGTGTGTATGTGTGTGTGCATGTGTGTGACAGGTGCCATGAACTTGTTTTGGAGTGGAAGAAGTTGAAAATGGCAGAGTCTACATGAAAGAATTATGAAATGCAGAAACTG
This sequence comes from Gadus chalcogrammus, assembly GCF_026213295.1. Lineage (NCBI taxonomy): Eukaryota > Metazoa > Chordata > Actinopteri > Gadiformes > Gadidae > Gadus > Gadus chalcogrammus. The sequence goes on along the minus strand of NC_079428.1, from coordinate 6,513,978 downwards.
CCGTGTCAGTATTACAATGTCCTCATTGCTCCATGTTTTTTCCCTTGGGGTGCTGACGGACCTAGAGGTCCATCAGCACCCTTACACTGTGCCATGGTGCATGCCTCCAGTGAGGGATGTCAGCACAGCGCACGCCAATGAAGCATCCGTCCGGGTGGCCCATAAAGTCACCCCCTTCCCTCCACCCCACCTCCATGTGATCCCAAGCGTGAGATAAACAGAATCGTACTCGTAACAATGTCTTAATCTGTAACATGAGGGAGTAAAATACATTGCTATTAAATTGTGTACATTTTTGAACAGAACCTTTTCATTTACTAGTAAGATAAATGCTTTTTTTTTATTATTATTATCATTATTATTTCCACATCTATGCCTACAGTTTAGATTTACCTAGACAATACTTTTGACATCAATTTGGCAACATACCAGCGGGGATATAAATACTGAATGTGAGAATTTGTGGCCTTGGAAGAGCACCAAAGAGGAATAGAAAAATGCAAATAATTGATTATCATATCCAACTGTGTGTGTGTGTGTGTGTGTTTGTGTGTGTGTGTGTGTGTGTGTGTGTGTGTGTGTGTGTGTGTGTGTGTGTGTCTGTGCGTGCATGTGTACATTTGTGTGAATAATTTAGTGTGTGTGAGTGTATGCGTGTGTTTGCAAGCGTGTGTGTGTGTGTTGTGTGTGTGTGTGTGTGTGTGTGTGTGTAAGTGTGTGTTTGTGGGGACTATGGGAAGGGCTCGTCTGGGGTGAAGTTGAAGCTGGCATCCAGGAACATTGCCAGGGTGCCCAGACCTGTGATGACCACAAACAGCCAGAAGAAGAGCCGGTCCACCACCAGGGCTATATACTGCCAGTCCCCTGTGATCTACAAACACATGCACACATTTCATTATTTTCTTTCAATGGCTGTCTTCTATCTCTCATGCATTTCAATGTGAAAGCATATACATTTATTTAGTGAACGGCACATATAGTGATCATTCATTGCAATACAGCGTGTTTTGGGGTTGTTACCCAAAAAACATCTCTCTCTCTCTCTCTCTCTCTCTCTCTCTCTCTCTCTCTCTCTCTCTCTCTCTCTCTCTCTCTCTCTCTCTCTCTCCTCCCCCTCCCTTTCTCAACCCCCCTCACCTCCACTCCCCAACCTACACCCCACTACCCCCCCCCCCCCCCCTGCCCTGTATCTCTCTTCCCCCTCACCGAGTCATCCGTGTCCTGTTTCTTCAGCTGTTCACTCATGTAGGTGACGGCCGCAATGGCCGACTTGAGGTTTGGCGGCAGCACCAGGCAGTAGCTTTCGGTGTCAAAGTAGCGCTGGAGCTGCACCGTGCTCTCGTTCCTTCAGGGGGCGAGAGAGAGGTAGGGGAGGGAGATGAGGGAGAGAGGTGGGTAGGGGAGGAAGAGGAGGGCGAGAGGCGGGGAGGGAGAGGCGGGGGACAGAGAGGGGAGGTTGGACCTGTTATCATGGTTCACGATATGTGTGTGTGTGTGTGTGTGTGTGTGTGTGTGTGTGTGTGTGTGTGTGTGTGTGTGTGTGTGTGCAAGCGGTCTTAACATTAAATCAGTAGGGCTGACTTGTTGAAATGTTAATTGAAGATATCTGTAAAACTATTTTAATAATTACATTTTGACTGGTCAGAATTTAAATATAAATATCTACAATTCGATTCACGATATCTGTCATGTAAGAACAATTGCAGATGTCTACCAGCCCCAGGCTCTACAGCCGGTGTACCAGACCCGGGCTCCAGAGCCGGTCTACAAGCCCTTGACTCCACAGCTAGCTAACCAGCCCAAGGCTCCAGCGCCAGTGTACCAGCCCCAGTCCAAACAGCCCCAGGTGCAACAGCTGGCGTACCAGCCCCAGGTGCAACAGCTGGCATACCAGCTCCAGGCGCAACAAGCAGTGCTTCAGAACCTTCACTCAGCATCTCAGGCTGTTCCTGTGCTGCAAGCGTACAAATACGCTCCAACTGCTCACTCACAACAAGTGTCCCAGCGTGGCCCTACTGCACTCCCTCAGTACCTGCAGCAGCCTTCCCATCAGCACCTGCAATAGCCTCCTCTTGCGGTGCCAGCACCAAATACATATAAACACGCTCCAGTGGTGCTTCCACAGCCAGGGTGTCAATCCTGTTGTTGGAATCTTGGAATCCCAGGTTATCTGGAAGCGCTTTCCTGTATCATTGAGAGAGTTCGCTTTAGTAGCCAAAGTGGTGTCATTTATATCGAGGCTAGGGGACATCAGGATTGCTGCAGATGCCATGAGCCCATAGGTGTCACTGTGGAATCGGTTGTTCAGTTCATTAAGAACGCACATCACCTGAGCGAATGTCTGTCAGTTCTTGTTTGAGGTTCTCGATCAAATCAATCGTGTCTGTCACTGATGCGGTGATGGACTAGAGGCTATTAGACGTGAAGTTAAAGGCTATATTGCCAATGCGAAAAAATTACTTCACACGGTGTGTCTTTTTATAATTACTATTCGTAGCGTTGATTAGCAGAGAAATAGTCTGCATAAGACGTTTACGTTGCTTAGCAACAGAATACGGGGTTGATGAATACCTGACATGCGGAGTGATATCAAAGACGTGATTCAGAGGCAAAAACACTTCCCTTGACGCTTTCGTTCCACAGCATTGAAAAGAGCCGTGCAGTAAATTAAATATATAATATATATTATTATTATTTATTTTTTTAATAAAAGTTTTGGGTGGGCCTGTTGAACAGTGGGTGGGCCTGGGTCTGTCAGGCCCACCCATAACGCCGTGCCTGGTCTGGAGCCCGGGTCTGGTTAACCGGCTGTGGAACCCAGGTCTGGTAAACCGGCTGTAGAACCCGGGTCTGGTACTCCGGCTGGTGCACCTGAATCTACATAAAGACCCTAAAGTCAATCTCTGCCTACACTACTCCTTACAAGAGTCCCGCTGTGGATTGAGCCTTTTCTCAAATAGCACACACTCTGAACACTCTGTGTTCGTCGGCACTCACAACACACGATATAAGTTCATACAAAAATCGTTTTAAATTGATTGACTTGATGTGGAGGTGGGGCGGCGTCTGGCCTGCAGGGGGAGTATGAAAGCACCGAGTCTGCTGGGGTGATGGGGTCTGATTGCGGACAGGTGTCTGCAATCTGACCCAATCAGAAAGTGTGTATTAATGTGCCTGCTTGTCTTTCAGTGCGGGTTGGAGAGATGGAGAGAGAAGGAAGACGCTCTCTGCGAGCCAGAGAGAGTGTCATAAGAGCACGAGACGGACGGAAGGAACATTTTGTTCGTGTGACATTGTGTTTGTTGGCTCTGAACCCGTTGCACTTGAATAAGAACAATACAAGTAGTATAATAAAACTAGTCCTAGAGCTAGAGCTAGAAACGTAGGTTACCAACTGATACTGGGCGGGTGGAATCCATACATTAACAGAAAAGTATCCCGTTTATCAGGAGGGGGTAGACATTCCAGCCAGAGTTGATCCAGAGAAAAACCCAGAGAAAGCAAAACTACGAAGAGGATTAGTGATTCTTTTTTGGAGTTGTGACTTTAATCTCAGAATCTTGATTTCAAGTCAGAATAAAAAAACGGTTCTGACTTTAGTCTGAAATTTCAGACTTTAAACTCAGACTAAAGAGTTCGGATTTCAAACTCCGAATTCAGAGATTAAAGTCAGAATTCTGACATTAAATTCAGAACTCTCATGTGGCCTTAATCCTCTTCTTTACAAAACCACTAACGCTAACCACTGTTTTGTTATCTTTGAGCCCGTTTTCAAAACTTGCTGCTGCACTCCAATTCGCCCAAGGAAACAACTTCTAACTCGACTTGTCGTCGACTGTCTCCTCAACCGACACCGTTAACCAATTGTCACCTTTAAAGGTGGATTGACATAGAAATTATGTTACTACTGGATATGATGCTATACTATTGAAACTAAATTATCACCTAAATGATTACTATAGGAATGCATGAAAATAATAATATTTAAACATTAATAATTGTAAAGACTGTGACTGTGTGCTACCATTGAGAGTAGTTCATTTTATGACTATCATTGTATGAAGATTTATGATAGTATGATGATGTGTTTTTGAGTTTGTTTGCATTTACGTGTTAGTGTGTGTTTGTGTATATATATATTTATATATACATACATATACATAAATGGTTTTGTGTGTGCACTCCTATCAGTCAAGATAAGGTTTTACCCCTTGCAGGATGCAGACATATAAACAGAGAGAGAGAGAGAGAGAGAGAGAGAGAGAGAGAGAGAGAGAGAGAGAGACACCACAACCATACATAGTCTCCAGTGAGCGACAGCCTGCTTGGCACCTGGGACCCAACTGTCTCATTGGCACCTTTAATGACGTGTGGACGCCTGCATATGTGCAAAACCCCCACCCTGACAGCAGAGGGGCCAGGCGGCAGAGACGTGGTCGAGAAGGACGCGGTGGCGGGAGGGAAATATGATATGAAATATGGTAGAGTGGATCACGAATGCACACACCCCACACTCAAAGGTTACAGAAACGGTGGACTTAGAGGGGAGAACAGGGACTCACACACGGCACCCTCTCTGCTGGGGAATGCCTATTGCATTCCTACGCCTCGACTCATTATCACAGGCCTAAAGGGCCATATTGCCATGACACACACACACACACACACACTCACACACACACACACGCATACTAACAAATACATACATGTTTACACACACACAATCACACACACCCACACACATGCAGACACACACACATAAACACACTAAACACTTGGCTACTAACAATCACATGCACAATTACACGCACAATAACAAACACAAACACAGACACACACACACATAAACACACTAGACAAGTCTCACGTGCACACACACGTCTTATTGTGTCTAGTTTGTTGCAGACACTTACACATCATAAAAATATTATTATAGGGTAGAGTATGTATAGAAATATCTATAAAGTCCTATAAAATTGTGTCTCCCACACAGACACACTGCCCCGTACTGAAATAGTTCCTCCCCTGGTGAATGTCCTTTACAGCGGTCAGTGTCTCCAACTGTCAGAATACCTCCAGAGAGACGGATAGAGAGACTCAACTGACAGAGAGAGAGAGAGAGAGAGAGAGAGAGAGAGAGAGAGAGAGAGAGAGAGAGAGAGAGAGAGAGAGAGAGAGAGGAGAGAGAGAGAGAGAGAGAGAGAGAGAGAGAGAGAGAGAGAGAGAGAGAGAGAGGGAGAGAGAGAGAGAGAGAGGATGAGAGAGAGAGAGAGAGAGGGAGAGAGGGAGAGAGGGAGAGAGGGAGAGAGGGAGGGGGAGAGGGGGAGAGGGGGAGAGGGGGAGAGAGAGATTAAGTGCGCAGTCCCTCTCTGTGGATGTAAGGAACATCCACAGAAATAAAAAACATAATGAAATCCCTCATCTGTCAATTTCCTGTCCGACCGCGATCACTAGCTCTCTGACCCCCTCGCCTCCCATCCCCCTACAGCTGCTCTCTCACCCCCCCCCCCCCCTCCGCTAATGCCTAACCTAAACACAAGGCTTAGAGGACTGGCGACTGGGGCCAGGACCAGCAGAGCTTAGGGATGGAGATGCTACAATGAGATGCCCTTTTGGAAGGAGATGACAGACACACACACACACACACACACACACACACACACACACACACACACACACACACACACACACACACACACACACACACACACACACAACATCAAGGGACAGGGATGGAAGGTGGTGGTGGTGGTAGTGGTGGTGGTGGGGTATGTATCAGCTGTGGCCGGTTGCCCCAGTGCACTAAGTGAGTCTGTCATTCAGTCTGTGAGGAACTGAACGACAGCGCTGGTGGAGGGGAGACAGAGTGGACCGGGACCCCGTGATTAAAGACCACCGGGGTTTATTAAGGCATAGACATCGCCAGAGTCTTTGATTTAGGTTGATTGGTCACCGCGATTGTGTTGGCGGACTTAACGATCTCTAGCAAGTGGCACAGGACTGTGTCTATTTTATGTACTTTTATAATAAGTTGTATTTCAAAAATTTGAAATGCAACAAAATTGTTATCCCTGGCCAAATCGATAAGACAATAGTGAAAGGGATGACCCGGACATTGTGAGGGAACAGGGTTGTCTATTAACAAGCCACAGTGAGGTGATTGGAGCTCAAATTAGCTTATGGGATACTTCCCGGCAAATGTATTAATGGCGCCATGCAGGCAAACATCATCAGCTGCAGGCTAGCGGTTAGTGAGTCATTCTCTTATTCAAGGAAACATTAGTAAAGAAATCTTTCTTGGCGCGACAAGGGTGGAGAAACGTATCGTTCAAAACAACGTCACACAACGCAAAGAAACAACCGCTTTGAGAGTGAGTCTACCGATGTTAACTCTGGAAAGTTCCAGTTCAGAGTTTGATCTAGCTGTGCATAGCTGTCCAGCTATGCAGCGCACAACTACATCGCTTGCCAAGCCTCCAAAACGCGGAGCTCTGCTGTAATAGCCTGTCTGGCAGCGAGGCATGGTGTTAGCAATCTGGCTTGTGACTTCAGAGGAAGATTGAGGCCTCTGATTAATTCACGCTAATAGCATATGCTAATCTCCCCGTCGAAACAGGCAATTCAGCATTTTCATCGACCACATTTTTTATTGCAATATACCCCTTCACCAATTTTGGCTTAAACACTTCTCGGATAAACACTTGAGAGGTTAGAAGATGAACTAAGGCTGTGGGAGTTGAGATTTTCCCTGAGATGGATGCCCAGATTGTTGCATCTGCTATATTCTTTGGATGTTTTAATCCTCAGTGACAGCGAATTCAGATGGCAATGAAGATCAGGTAAGGGGCCGGACTAAGCTCCTATAGGCTATACCTACAGGTAGTCTGTGTACTTTGGGGATTTAACCCAGGACCTTTCGGTACCAGCCACCGCACTGCCTGGCACCACTTTAATCCACCATTATTAAAAAAATATAGAAAATTTAAATGTGCTGAAATGTAGCCTTGGGTCCGAGACAACTATTACACACAAAAGGGTGCAAAAGGATGGCAGGTCAGCTGCTTCAGCCCAGCCTCACCTGTCTGTCCATGGCATGACACGATCGGGGTCGATGTTACGGATAAAGTACTCCCCCCCAGGTCGTCTCCCGGGCGGCGGTTGCAGCGGTCGGCCCAAGTCGGTAGACTCCTGCTCCTTCTCCCACTCCTCCTCTGGTTCCTCTGTTGGCGGCCTGGTCATGCCGATGTACTTTGGGAGGAAGTCGATGAAAACCTGGTGGTGTATTTTGGGGTCAAGCAGAGTGCAAGAGCCATATTTAGTCAATGTCTAGTGTCTTTTGAGTAATTGATTTGTATTTTATATGATGATTATTATTAAGATTGCATATTAGCATTGACCCATAAAGCATAAGAAGTGACCTCATGTGCGGGAAAACCGAGCTGGAGACCTACGTATCAACTGTTTTTTTTACCCTTATATGGATTTCGTGCTTTGTGTTGTTTGTATTGTTCCCTAGTAAAAGACTCAACTAACTCTAGAAACATGTCATTTTTGGAGTCAAGCTCATTGCTTCTTTAGGCGTACCCAGTGTTGTGAATATCGGAAAGAAAATTGGCAAGACAAAGCTACACAGTCAACCTGAAAATGGCTACAATCTGACCGTTTAATCTGAGTCAAACTGGTGTAGGGCAGAGACGGCTGCCAAGTGGTGTAATGCTGGTGTCGAGGAATGAGGGAGATAGGTTAATGTGCCAAAATAAGAGCAGTATAATTAGTCATTCGGACATCATTGTGTTGCAAGACCAAAATGTCTTGTTTGACCGAAAAGTAGCTTAAAAGCCACCTCCAGTCAATAGTGTTGTTTTTGTGTCCAATACCATAATTGATTCTACATCTACAGTCATCATAAATCAACAAACGAAAAGATGAAGCTTAGGTGAATTAGGAGATGCCTTTACCCACAGCAACTCACAGTGAATCCAGATCTATTGATTCACTTATCTTCCCTAGTTTAGGCTACATCCTATGCCCTGGTAAATAAAGAAAGCAGACGGAAATGATACGTGAATGAGCAACATCTGTATCTGTCTGGCTATGATGCCTCTGGGATAAGAGGGACAATTGGGCAGGAAATGACACGTTTTCTTCGGACGTTAGTGTCTTCAAAGGTGGCATTTGTGACGTCGGTCTCACCTTGCGCACCCACATGGGCATCTGGTGGGTGTTGGTGGAGCGGTGGTGGAGGTTGAGCACCACCACGCTGAGGATGACGGAGAAGGTGACCAGGACCATGGTGAACATGACGTAGTTGACGATGATGGGCGTGGCCAGCGACGTCTCAGGGACCTTATTGGACAGCAGCAGCATGAAGACGGTGAGGGCGATGAGTACGGAGATGGAGAGGGTCATCTTTTCTCCTGTAGACACAAGCACATCAGTCAATACATACAGTGTGTACAAAGTCAAAAGCAAAAAGAGATCAACGAAAACCTTTACACGCATCGTAAGGAGAAGCTGAATAGATTTGTTTTGTTCTGCTTCTACATCGACTAAAGACATTCAATCTATGGAATGGGGGAATCACAGAAGGACAACCTTCTGTTCATCTGCGTCCTCTCTTTGTAACGTAGTATGTTGTGCAGAACAGAAAAATCGCTGACACACATTTCTAAGAAATCATGCATTGTGAGGACATCTTCTGACCTGCTCCGGGCGGCAGGTAGAACACAAAGATGGCCAGCACACTGGTGATGATGCAGGGCACGATGATGTTGACGATGTAGAAGAGGGGCTTCCTCTCTATGATCAGGTAGAAGGTGATGTCTTCATACAGGTCCCGCTTCACGTTCTTCCTGCTGGGCTTGTGGCAGATGTTCCACTCCCCGTTCTCTGAGGGGGAGACACACACAAACACAGATAGAAATAGGGATAGAAGAGAGCAGAAGAGAGAGACACAAAGAGAGGGAGCATGTTACTCAAATTGTTAATAATGGAGGGTGTTAACCCCAAGCCAAAAATGGTACTCGGCTCGTTCCCCATTCATCGTACCTAACATTTACATTCTTTACATTTAGGGGTTTTTGCTGACGCTTTTATCCAAAGCGACCTACAACCATTCATTCACACACCAACGGCGGAGTCTGGAGCAGTTAGGTCGAGGTGTCTAGCTCTGGGACACTTCAACACTCTAGGCTAGGTGGAGCCGGGGATCAAATTAGCAACATTTGATCACCAGTCAACAGCTCTACCACCTGAGCTACTGCTGCCCCCACGTACGTGTTGGAATCCATGACCAAATCACCCCTAATCCGCTACCTGCTTCTTTATGGGATGCATCTGAGGTCCCTGTGAGCTGCATTGGATAAGCGCATTAGCTAAATCAACCACAACTACGACGACACACGGACCAGTGAAGGCGTTCTGATCGATGACAATCTCCTGGATCTCGTTGCCGTCCTCATCCAGGAAGTACTGGAGGTCGACCTCGGAGGCGTCGTAGGTGTAAGACATGAACACCATGGTGCAGTTCTGCCAGTCGAAGGGGAAGTACGCTGCCTGGAGGGGGGGGACACGGTACAGGGGGTCCGAATGAGGCATGTTACACGTGAAATAAGCTAGCAAAATAAACAATTCAGTTAACTCAAATGTGGCGTTCGGTTAAGGATTGGTTTGAGTTTGGTTAGTTAGGATAGGGTTGGGGTAAGGATAGGGCCATGGTTACCGTTGTGGTTAGAGAAAGTCAGCGACCTATGATTTTCCGACAGTACCTCGATAGAGCAGGAGCTGCGGTAGATGGCTGGGGGTAACCAGGTCACCACCCCGCTGCTGTAAACCAAGACGTTGACATACAGGGCCACGTCAAACTGGCCGTCATTACTGCCGGGGGAGAGGTCAGGGGTGCGGGGTGGTGGAATATAGGGAGAGAGCAGTTTTAGACATTTTCAGAACGATTTCCTGAAAGAAAATTATGCAGTTTTAGCGACATTAAATAGCTTTCATGCCAGAAGTGAAAGAAAAAGTTGGTCCTGCTTGGCCCGATTTCACTGTGATGCATTAGTTTTATTATCCTCAGACCCGTTCAAAGGGAACACCAGTGGATTCAGATCCAGTCTATTGTAAACTAGCAGGTAGCGGGTTGTGACATGGCTAGACAGATGGTTTGCTGGACACTGTGTTGACAGACAGGGCGCTCACTTGTTGATGAGGTAGATATCGGGGCGCCAGACCTTGTTTGGGGGAACCCGGACCACTTCAATGTCGTCATACTCCGCCGGGTTCCATGACAACCGGTAGTCCGTCCACAACTAGTGGTGGAGGAGGAAGAGAGAGAAAGAGAGACAGAGGTAAAAAGGACAGAATACTGGTACAGTAGGACAAACTGAGAGACACCCAAAAATCTAAAGTAAGAAAAATGAGAATGAGAGGGATACAATGAGACTCAAAGACATAAAGAAAAAGTAAAAGTAAGAGAGACAGAAAGGCAGTTTGAAATCAAAGGACACACAACTAAAATAAAGAAACAGCATGAAAGAATAACATGAAGACAGAAAGAGAGGATGGTAGAGAGAGGGCTGCAGAGAGGAGGTGAAACCGATCCCCACAATGCTGTGATGTCGCCGTCAGCGACAGCATTGTTTCTCCTCTGATTACTCATTGAAATACTCTCCGCTTCCGCTCTGGTCCTCACCCACCATGCCTTCTGTTTTGCACACCCCACCCCCAAACACACACACACACACACACACACACACACACACACACACACACACACACACACACACACACACACACACACACACACATTCATAGCCTAAAGAAGTCCAATTAGCAAGTGTGAAGGAGTGAGAGTGAGAGAGTGAGAGAGTGAGAGAGTGTGAGAGTGTGAGTGAGAGAGTGAGAGAGAGAGACTCGGGAGAATGTGTGTGTGATGAAGATCAATGTTTTCATTGGACTACCAGATTCATGAAGACGTTGGTTGTCATCTCGCTATTTTTCTCATTCTGGATGGGAACACACAAAGACACACAGACACACACACACACACACAAAAACACACATACGACACACACACACACACACACACACACACAGATTAGTTTACTGCTTCTGTATGATCGGACTGCTGAATCAGTCCCAATCAATTGAGCCCCCCATGGCCCCCGCTACCAGAGTGTGTGCATTTGTGTATGTGACAAGTTTCACTTGTGGGTGTGCCATGTGTATGTAAGTGGGAGAGATAAAGGTGTTTGTGAGTGAATGTGTGTGTGTGTGTGTGTGTGTGTGTGTGTGTGTGTGTGTGTGTGTGTGTGTACGTGTGTATGTGTAGAAACAATCCTGATTAAACATATAGGGCAACATTTGTGTGTGTATTTGTGTTTGGTGTGTGAGTGTGTATTCCCATGAATGTGCACCAGGTCGTCCAGTTGAGTGTGTGTGTGTGTGTGTGTGTGTGTGTGGTGTGTGTGTGTGTGTGTGGTGTGTGTGTGTGTGTGTGTGTGTGTGTGTGTGTGTGTGTGTGTGTGTGTGTGTGTGGTGTGTGAGTGTGTGTGTGTGTGTGTGTGTGTGTGTGTGGTACCCTACCAGGCTGACCAGCTGAGACAGGGTCATCCCCACCCGCACCATCACTTTCTCCTCCCAGCTGATGACCGGGCGCACCTTCAGGTTGTAGTCTGTGAAGAGCTTCTGGAGGAGGCGCCGCTCCGTCTCAGATGCTCCTGCAGGGGGAGGAGGAGGAGGAGGGGGAGAGGAGGAGGAGGAGGAGGGGAGGAGGAGGAGGAGGGGGAGGAGGAGGAGGGAGGAGGGTGGGAGGGGGAGGAGGTGGTGAGGGGGGGGGGGGGAGGAGGAGGTGGAGGAGGTCGAGGGGAGGAGGTGGAGGTGGAGAGGAGGAGGTGGAGGAGGTGGAGGAGGAGGGGGAGGGGGAGGAGGTGGAGGACGGAGGTTTCGAGGGGGAAGGAGGAGTGGAGGGTAAGGGTGGGGGGAGGGGGTGGAGGTGGAGGAGGAGGGGGAGGAGGATGAGGTGCATGGTGGGGAGGTATAGGGGGAGGAGGTATGGCGGAGGATTGTTGGAGGTGAATAGCATCAGCAGGAGAAAAGAGGAGGTGGTTGGTGAAGATGGGGTGGAGGAGGAGGAAGTGAAGGAGGATGAGGAGAGGGAGGTGGAGGACAAGGTGGATATGGAGGAGGAGGGAGAAGGAGGAGGAGGAAGAAGTAGAGACGAAGGAGGAGACGGAGTAGGAGGTGGAGGAGCAGGAGGAGGAGGAGGAGGGTTTTTGATGAAGATCATAAAGCGGATAGAGAATGTTGAAGGAAGAGGAGCAGGGAGGAAGGGGAAGAAGTAGAGGGAGGAGAAGGAGGAACGAGACGATGAAGAGGATGGAGGGAGCAGGGAGAGAATTCAAGTGGAGGCATGGTTGGAGAAGGAGTGCACAAAGAGGAAGCGGTGGGGAAGATGAAGTGGGGGAGGAGAAGGAGGAAAGGAGGGAAAGGGAAGGAAGGAAGAGGTTGATGAGCAGAAGAGAAGATGATGAAGAGGATGGTTGATGGAGGAGAGGATGGCGGTAAAGTATGAGGGAGTTGATGCAGTGGATAGAATACTTAAATTGAGACATAATATACAACACATACTGTTTTATATATTATTCTGGTTTTGTAAGATTACCACTAAATACAAATGCTGGAAAGAGGTATGAAGATCAATAGAAAACTTTCATAATGGTCAATAAGATAATTATTGATATTGTGGTCTTGAGGATAATTGGCCTTTTGGAAAACAATCCTAAACTATTTACTTTTCCAAAGGAGGAATAGTTTTTATGAATATGTTTGACACATAATGACTCAGTCATGGCTAAATGAGCTGTCCAATCAAAAGCTCCTTCTTCATTCCTTAAGCCTTTCCTCTCACACACAAATCATTGGTGCCTAATAAAAAGGCTCCAATGATTCGTGTGGCTTTACAGCTTTGGTCGAACCCCATTTTGAGGCCAGTCAAACGCCAGGCTCCTGCCAAGTTAAAGGTCTTGAGTTGTGCTCTGTGAGAGTCAGCCCTTGGGTCTAAAATATCAACAGCAGCCGCTGTTGAGAAGAAATGTGCGAATTCTCAAACTGACAGACGGGGAGTTATACTGCCCTGTTGTCAACAAGAGTGTGAGGGAATTTCCATGAGAGCCGGCGTTTTGTGTGTGCGGACATTGTGGTCCTTGTGGTTTTGTTGTGTATCTCCTTGGTTTGTGACGCTAGGGAGAAACACTGTCACTGTGTAACCTATTTCAGACACAAACAAAAGGTGCGGCGTCGACAAACAATTTGATCATTTATGCAAAACGAATACTTGACACGTATGTTGCCTTGCCTTCTGTTCCTCTAGTCTAGATAGATAAATAAAGAGAGAGAGAGAGATAGAGAGAGAGGAAATAGGCCGATAGCGTGTGCTTTTGGCCTGAGCTGTCATCAATATGGACGAGGATCAAAGAGAGGCTTGTATCTGTTTGCTCGCCGACCCAGAATAGCACTGCGTCATCAAACAATGCAGTGCTAATGTGATTATCATGAATGTTACCGAGAAAGTCTGAGGACTTCCGCCTTATCGTTTTCCGAAGCCTAGATGTATTACTGGACATCCTGATTAAAGAGCTGAAGGTTGACCCTCCTCGCGGCCATCTTCTAGTTTTAATAACTGATTTCTTTGATCAAAATGCAAATTATTGATTTATATTCAGACATAAAATTATATAAACTTAAATTATGTGCCATGTCTAGTTGTTGTTGGATATCGGTAACATTTGGATGTTACTCATATCGGCCTAATTAGCTCATTAATTATGTTTTGTATAAATGTATATGTAACTTTTATATAACTGTCCTCAAGCTGAAAATAACTAGAAGAATGATCATTCAATTAATGTATAAACTGTGATAAATCACAGCAGTTCATTAGAAATAATCATAAAAAAAAGAAAATCTTGAATGCACATTTTAGCGCTGAACCGATTTCCATTCTGTAAGAATTAGAACACAGGAATGCAACGACAGAGACACGGGCAGAGAGGGGAGCCGGGGCGTGTAGGAACCCCATGAACCGACTGTCCGGAGTGTGGTGGGGTGTGCTGAGGGCGACGTTTGTTTTCACCCACACAGGGTCATGTGGTCAAAGTTAAAGAAGTTAGTCTGTTTCCAACCTTATTTTTTTCTCAGTGTCCAACACCCTCACATTCCTGTTCCTGTCCGACGCATCTCTTCATCGAACGCTTTTAAAAATCGAATCGAAGAATAAACAACAACGTTATACGTTTCTTTGCAATCGGAATGACACGACAAAGGTCAGAGCACCGGCCGATATCCAAACCCCTGACAGGAAAAACAACCACCTGAACCACAACACGCATGTCTTTCCTCTGAATGAAATCAAAATGGTAACAAAACGGCCCACCGGGGCACTCACCGGTCAGGGCGAGACACAGGCAGCCGCACAGAACCACCAGCCAGTTTATCCTGACCTCCATCTTCGCAGCCATCCGTGTGTCAGCTCGCTCGCCACTCCGACCCCCACACCATGTGACTTTGTTCTGTGCTGTCCCAACACTGGGAGACAGTCCACCGCCTCACCCCCCCCCCCCCCCCCCCCCCCCCCCCCCCCCAGCGCCCAGCTCACCTCAGGGAAACACCCCCCCAGCCTGAGTGGAAGGGGAGGGGGGGGTGGGCACATGAAGGACCCGGAGAAGTATTTCCAAAATGTATGCTGGTCTCCTCCGCACACGCACAACCACAACCACACACATTCCCCTCCTCGCTTCCTGTTGGTGCATTTGCACCACGTATGTGCTTTATGTGTGTGTGTGTGTGTGTGTGAATGAGCTTTGTGTGTGTGTGTGTGTGGGGGGGGTGACCCCCCCCCCTCTTTCTCTCGTTCTCCTGAATGAGAAAAAAAGAACAGGGTCCGTTTGGGGAGTGAGGAGAGGGAGGAATGTGTTTGTAGTCAGTGGGGGGGGAGTGAGGGCTGGAGGGGATGGGGGGGCTACACCTGTTAGCGCTCACCAACCTGGGATCGGGAACACTGTGATAGACAGCCCTGGGGGGGGGGTTGGAGGGGGCGGGGGACTCAGTATGTGTGTGGGAGAAAGAGCCACGGGGGGGGGACTGTGTTTCAGAGCGGCTGGCCGGTGGCTGAGTCTGTTCACCCAGTGACTCTGTGTCCAACAATGAGAGCAATTCCTCTCTGTGCGTTTGTGTGGTGAGCCTTGAGTGTGTGTGTGTGTGTGTGTGAGTGAGCTTTGTGTTTATGTGTGTGTGTGTGAGCTTTGAGTATGTGTGCGTTTGTGAGTGAGCTTCGCGTGTGGTTTTATGTTTTTGTGTGTGTATGTGTGTGTGTGTGTGTGAGTGATTTTTGTGTGTTTGTGTGTGTGTGTGTGTGTGGTTTTGTGTGTGTGTGTGTGTGTGTGGGTTAGCTTTATGTGTGTGTGCATGAGTGAGTGAGTGAGCTTTGTGTGTGTGTGTGTGTGTGGGTTAGCTTTATGTGTGTGTGTGTGTGTGTGTTTGTGAGTGAGTGAGTGAGTGAGCTTTTTGTGTGTGTGTGTGTGTGTTTGAGCTTATTATGTATCTTTGCAGTGAGCAGTCACTCAGCGGCACCGTTTCCCTCTTGATTAAGTCACAACGCGTCAATGATTTCACTTCTTAACCACTGGTGAACTCAGATTTTTTGTTGTCACTCGGAAGACCGGTTTAACTTTCGATTTGTTACTTGTAATGATGGTCTTTCCTGTGTACACCTGAGAAGGAGTTTTGAAACCGAAACACCCATGCTTTGACTGTAGCCAGTTGAAACAGTGACAGACAGATGAGTTTGCTTTCCTGAACGCAGTCTAAAACTGTCCCAGCGAGGTCCTCTGAATCGGTCCATTCTTCAGTCTTCCAAAGCCCTCCGCCAAACAACAGCTCAACACTACATGGCTCCGTAAGTCACCGTGCTAAAGGGATATATTCCGCAAACATGTATGGGAATGTTGAAAGCGGTGTGAACTTCCTCACTACTCTGCATCCCTCTCCCTCTCTCCCTCCAACTCTTCTCCTCTATCTCCGTTTGACAGTATACGTATAACTACAGTCATTGTGGTACACGATTCTAGATTCCATGAAAACTTCCCTGTGAATAAATAAAAGGTTGAAAGAAAAGCTAATTAATAATAGCAGTAGCTCAAAAGGTAGAGCGGGTCGACTGGTAACCGTAAGGTGGCTAGTTCCATTCCCCGGCTCCTCCTAGCTGAGTGTCGAGGTGTCCCTGAGCAAGATGCCTCACCCTGACTGCTACTGACGAAATTTCTGTCGCCCTGCATGGTTGACTCCGCCGTCGGAATGTGTGAATGAATGATGCTTCGGATAAAAGCGTCTCCCCGAAACCCCCTAAATGTTAAAGTAAAATAATACAACAACAGACTCATCCAACACCGGTTCCTCTACTCCTTCCATCGTCACTCACAATCTCTTTGATTAAGATTGACAGCAAGGAGGTGTGAACACAAATAGGACGCAGCCAAAGACCCCCCCGGACCCCGGCCGGGCTCAACACACGTAGACGAGGACAGGTGTGTGTGTCGCATGGCATCCCTGAGCAGCTCATGCAAAAAGGATGGGGTGCATCAATTATGTGTGTGTCTCTTTAGGTAAATAACTTTGTGTTCATGCTTAACGGACGCAGCAATGTGAGGGTGTGTGTGTCAGTATGCACTGCAATGGAGTCTCCGTTAGCGTAGGTGTCCAAAGTGTTTGTGTGCGTGTGTATCAATCTGTGTGCCGTGTGTGTGTGTGAGTGTGTGTCTTCTGGTAGAGACAGTGGAAGACAGGTCCACAACCTATTGATGCAGCTGGCCAGTATCCTCCCCCCCCCCCCCAACACACACACACAAAAATAGCTACACGCGCCAAGCACACGCAAGCCGGAAATACACAGAGGATCACTGCTGTCCCAGATATATCCCAGATCCGCCCCCCACTCGTTCAGACACGGTTAGGGTAAAAAAAATGAGGGCGGGAGACATGCACTCAAACGCAAAGACCACACACACACATACCTTTACTGGTATTTATGGAGAATGCTTTTGAGGGGGTTTCAATTTGTTTATATGTTCACACTTCACACAAATATTTGACGAAATTCTTCGACAGTAACAATGTAGTTGAATGTGTATGTCAGTACATTCAGTACAAATCAAAATGTTCATACAATAGTCATCAAACTAAATCAAACTGAATTGAACATTTAGTTCAGAAACTTTGTAAGAAATCCATGTGAAAATAGGTTTCCTTCAGAAAAAGTGTAAGTATCCTTAAACATGAAATAAAATACTTCCATCTTTCAAGTATGCTTTCAAGTTTATTCAAACTCTCTGGGCAACCGCTTGATATCTGACCACAGTCTGTCATTTTTTACACAGACAAATAGCGCCACGAAGGTCACTTTCAAACTTTCACTGTATCACCAAGGGTCCAGAAAACACAACAAACAAATAATTTCACAATAAGGGTGGCTGAAATGGTTGACATGTTTTTCTGTCGCCCTTATTGTGAAATAATTTCTTTGCCTTCTTCACCGTTCAAGCTTCACAATAAAAGCTTTCCTTTTTTTCAATCTGCATTATACGATTACAGACAAAGACCTATGGGAGTGATCATGATATTAAGATAACACAAAGGCACTAATTCTAATTACAATTTGGAATACAAAAACGCAAAAAACGGAAACAAACAAAAGCATGAAATTACTCTCCAAAAAAGATTTTAGATGAAGACACACCAAAATGTGGTGGTGCTTTGCTAGAGAAGATCTTGGCATATGCGGACACACACACACACACACACACACACACACACACACACACACACACACACACACACACACACACACACACACACACACACACACACACACACACACACACACACACACACACACACACACCCTGCTCAGGGCTTGAAGGGGTCGGTGGGTGTGAGGCTGGTGCTGGCGTTGATGAAAATGCCAAGGGTTCCGACGGTGGTGAAGACCACAAAGATCCACAGGAACATGCGGTCCACCACCATGGCTACATACTGCCAGTCCTCCCTCAGCTAGGGAGAGGAGGAGGAGGAGGAGGAGGAAGGCGAGAGGAGAGGAGTGGTGAGGAGGAATGGAGGGGGGAGGAGCAGGAGGAGGAGGAGGAGGAGGAGGAAGGCGAGAGGAGAGGAGTGGTGAGGAGGAATGGAGGGGGGAGGAGGAAGAGGAGGAGGGCGGGAGGAGAGGAGTCGTGAGAGGGAAGAAGAAAAGAGAAGAGAAAAATTACATTAGAGATAGACAGTTAATGAGACCGCAAGCATGCAGTGACAGACGGATGGAAATGAAGACAGAACGACTAAAAAGAGAAATGGGCAAGAAAATAGTTTGAAAAGGGTGCACGGACCAGAAAAGCGATAACTTCATAACAAACAAATGTACAAACAACCAGACAGTTACAAACCGCCCAAAAAAATAAAAGACAAGAAAAAGGACCTTTAAACGAAATCAGAACAGACATAAAGACCAAACAACGCATATCTGACAAAATGGCCACTGTAGCAGCTCAAGAGGCGTCGGTTGAGGACACTCACAGCTTCGTAGTCCTTCTCGGCCTGCAGGGCCTCAGCGATGTAGGTGATGGCCTCGATGGCAGACTTGAGCTCGTCGGGCAGTGTCAGGTAGCTGCTGGGCCCGTCGATGTACTTCCTCATGTCCGTGGTCATACCCTCCGGCTGGTACCTGCCACACACATCGTTTCAATACCATCAAAACATCGGTCTGAAGTTAAAGCTGCATTGTAATATATTTAATCAAGTTTGTAGCGTCACATTACCGGAACATATCTCTAGTCAATGCAGATTAAGAGGGAATTCAAATATGTTAGCAATAAATGTTAGAAGTAATATTTCAATAAAGAAAAAAGTAATTTTAACACATTTATTTTAACAAAAATATGAAATACATAATTGACACACACACACACACACACACACACACACACACACACACACACACACACACACACACACACACACACACACACACACACACACACACACACACGGCTGATGCTGAAGGACAGAGAAATATTCACTTGATTCATAAAAGAAAATCAAATAACCTCCTTGACCAGGACAAGCCAAAAGTAATTTAGCGAGTATTTGGAAATTAGGGTGCACATTGCAACCAACTGAATGAACCCCCTCACCCTTCCCCTTTGGTAGCCTGTACTGGCCTGTATCGTGTAAGGTATCGTGTAAGGTGCCAGTAGGTTCTTCAAAATTATGTTATCGTCATCGACAGCATATAATAAAGTGTCAAGTGCCTAGTGATGAGTGTAGGATGAATAGATTCATAAATTGTAAAGTCTGTAAAACTAGAGGTCAAGGTTTAGCAGTAAACGTCTTTTTACATTGAACATGGTTGTTTTTTACACTCATCAATAAGTCACTTTAATCATGAAGCTAAATGACTTCACTCCCCTGAAGTCCAGAGTGGACCGCGACATGGAGGAGAAGCAGTTGTTGCCATTTGTGGACTCCTTGAGTGCTTTAATATCACGGTCAAAAGCTGTGTGCTCCTCCAGATGATATGATGAACCCATAGACGACGACGTGTGGTTGTGTACTCGTGCGAGCAAACTCACACAAATACGTGGGTACAATGTTCGACATGGCTACAGGCTAAGTTCCTTCCTTGAAGTCTCGTTAACACTTAAATTAAAAGTAGATTTTGTTTGCTCCTTAAAGGGCCATTCGGAGTCAAACCAAAATTATAGGGATTCATGGGATTAGACTCGAAATCACATGCCATGAAGTATTACATGCCATTTCTGCAGTCCGTTCCACTAATGCCACTGATTTTTACACATTGCATATCTAATGGAAACGTAATGAGACGTACCGTACATCTGCACATAGACAAACAATACAAACCATTTCACACAGTAAGTAAACATGGCACCCAATGTTTGCTTCATGATATATGAGCTTTAATCCCACACATTGCCACACTTTATTAACATTAATGACTATTCTTTGCCACACATCCGCTATGTTATGAAACAACTAGAATATGAAACACCTTTGTCAGATATCTTTGAGTGTGTGGCCTTGTGTGGCGGAGGAGGAAGCCTGCATTACCATCGGCTCAGGTGAGAAGCTGATAGACGAGGACTTGCAGTACAGCACAGTGACCACTTGGGGGCATTGTAGTGCCACACTTCGAAACAGAGGAACTATCTCAAGAAGATTTCTGTCTGTTGTTGTCCTCTCTCGCAGCGTGCCTTGACTATAAACCCCCTTGGTATTCATTATGCTACATTTCTGTGTGCGTGTGTGGTTACACCCACACAACCGAGGTGTGCAGTTGTGTGGCAGGTGAACCTGTGACCGCACGCACGTACAAACACCCACAAACACACCCACAGGCAGATGCTATCAGATGATTGGGGTGTGGGAGAGAGAGAGACATAGAAAGAGAGAGCCAGCCCCCCCTCCCCCACCACAAACACACACATCCCCATGGCGACATGTGTCCTAGGTGTGGTTGGGTCCCTTGATCGGGGAGAGGTGAATGACTAGTCAGAGGTACTATTTCAACCCCCCCCCTCCACCAACATGACCACCTCACCCACCTGCCAAGAGTCTCAATAAACCTAATTAAGGAGCTCTGAATGTGTGTGTGTGTGTGTGTGTGTGTATGTGTGTGAGTGTGTGTGGAGAGATACTGCTGTCTCATCGGATTGTCCCTAATAGAGATACTGCATCCTCCCCCACCTCCCACCCAACACTCGTGAGGACATTCACCTTCACACACACGCACACACACACACACACACACA
Organism: Gadus chalcogrammus; assembly: GCF_026213295.1. Lineage (NCBI taxonomy): Eukaryota > Metazoa > Chordata > Actinopteri > Gadiformes > Gadidae > Gadus > Gadus chalcogrammus. The sequence goes on along the minus strand of NC_079428.1, from coordinate 6,493,111 downwards.
CGCACACACGCACACGCACACGCACACGCACAAACACACGCACACACACGCGCGCGCCGCTGTAATGTGTCGGCGGTGGATTTGTGCGTCGCCATTATTATTTTAGCAACGATTTACCTCGTCTGCCTCCGCCACCACCCTCCCCTCTCTCCCTCCCTCTGCTCCCCTCCAGGGAACAGCAGACCACAGGGGGGGAGAGGGAGAGGGAGAGGGAGAGAGAAGGGGAAGGGCTGAGATGGGAAAGAGTTAAGGGCAGAGACGGAGATGACCAATGAGAGAAATGGATAGCATCAAGGGTACAGAGAGCCTGTGTGTGGCCTTTTCAAAACGGGCGGTGAATTCCGATCTATGTCATGAAGCAGGTTGAGGGCGTCTTGTTCAAAGATGTTTACACGTTAGGGGCCGGACATTGGTGATCGATCCTGGTGCATTACGGCTGAGAGGTGAACAACTGAACCACTACGATCCTGAGAGTTTATTCCAAATAATTGTTTGACATATTCACAGGGATATTCCATATTTATTATGGATACTAGAGGCGACAGTGGCTCAGGAGGTAGAGCGGGTTGTTTGGTAACCGGAAAGGTTGCTAGTTCGATCCCGGGCTCCTCCTAGCTGAGTGGGGAGGTGTCCCTGCGCAAGACACCCCACCCTGACTGCTCCTGACGAGCTGGCTGTCGCCCTGCGTGGTTGACTCCGCCGTCGCTGTGTGAATGTGTGCATGAATGGAGGGTCTGCACTGCTGACTGTTTGGGGATTGGGAGGCTGCACCCACATTGCCGCAGCGTCACAGACTGCGACGACCGTGCCGCATCCCTACGTCTGCGGGGCGTCAGTGTGGCGGGGGGAGCGTGACATGACTGCGAGTGCGTCGGGTTAAAGCGAGCGTCAGCAGATCGGGGGGCGGTGGGAACGGATCGATGGAACAGCGATCGGTCTCTCATCAGTCACTCGCCGTGACCTCGGCAGAGAGGGATTTGCCTTTCATCACCTTTCGCCACAACTCCCCCCTGGTGCGCACAAAACTCATTTGAGTACAAACAAACACACACCTCCACATTATTTGGCCCTAAACTGAGCCATTTGAAGTTTGAAATTCATGTGGTCATGCATCTGTCTCATCGGAGACTGCAAACGCACTGTCAAAATATCAACTCGTCAGTCTTAAAGGGGATGGGAGCTGGCACTCTCATTCGTTTATTGCACGTTACGCCCAAACCACCCCTGCGGGTAATTAGGCTACTTCAGACCAACCTTTTTTAGATTTGCGCCGGGCGCAAGAGTCATTTATGCGCCGGTAAAATAGAAACATCGCCATAGAACCGCCCACAAACATACTTGTGCTTGGCGATTCTCACTTGCGTTTCAGACCGTTAAAATAGGGCCCACTTAGTTGATGAGTCAAAATTGGTATGTACTTTTTCCTTATACCTGAGTGTGCTTTACCAGAAACAAGTACACACACACACATTTAGTTGTAGAGTACAGTAGCACACGTACACAGATACACACACACCTGTTGGGCTTGGGGAAGAGGAAGGAGTTGGCGGGCTTGCGTATGAAGTACTCGTCGGCGGAGCGGCTGACCGTCTTCACGCTGACCTCCCGCCGCACCGGCGTCTCCAGGGACAGCGGGGTCTCCACCTTGGGCCGCAGCATGCCCAGGTAGGGGGGCAGCAGGTGGATGAAGATCTGGTGGAGGGAGGGGTTGGGGGGGGGGTGAGGAGGGAGAAGGGGTTGGTAGAGAAATGGAGATAAGGTAAAGCCCCACACCGAGGTCGTTTTGAATGAGGTACAAAAGGTGGAAACACCTGCAGGTGGATGCAAACAGTTTTTGGGGAGAGGGTGAATTAGGGGAGGGTGGTTGTTGGGGGAGGGGGAGTGTTGAGGTGGAGGGTGAAGGAGGAGAGGGTGGTGGGGACAGTTTCAAGGGAGCCCAGAGTCTATGCTTAAAGGGACACTTCACCCATTTAGAACCGGCGTTCTATCATTCTAAAACCGCGATTGTATGATAAAAAAAAAGTTTTTTTGCCCTCAGTCCAACCCAGTCTTCCCTTGGCCCAGCTTTCCTGATCTAATTTTCTCCCGAGATGACGTCAAATGACGCGTTTGACGTCATCTCGGGAGAACTTTGCTTGCCTGCTAGAAGGGCCGAGGACTACAAACCACTGGTTCCGCTAATTTCATGAGCCCACCAAATTTGATGGGCTCATGAAATTTGGTGGGCTACAGCTCGTGTACGAGATGTAAACACAATGTCCGCCATGTTTCTTCACCGCTTAGCTAGAGAACAAATTTGCAAATGAAACAGCCAAAGTGGATTTTGAAAATCTATTGTTGGATTCGGACATTCAGGGCTTTTAGTACGAGCCAGAATACAGCCAGATAGAATTGATACAAATAGAGGACGAGGTTGCTGTGGCTGCAGCTGAACAAGCCTTGCCTGTTGCCGAGGACGAGGAGCCGGAGCGCGCCGGTTTGCTCTGTTCGCCTATAGACACTAACACAGAGGCCCTGTGCTGCAGCGAATTTCCGCAATGCCAGTTTCTTCTATAATAAACGGCTGAATCTGTCAAGAACGGGGCCATGTGTGTAACCTCTCACCCAGGCTTTATGCCTCATCCGAACAGTTGGGTATTGGATGCATATTTCCGGACCCAGAAAGTGAACTGGAAACGCCAGCCAAAGCCCGCCGGGAGAAACAGCAACTGAGCATAGAGTAAGTGTTTGTTTTTTTACTAACACATTGGCTACAATAATTTTGAGTCCATGGGAACGTGACAATGTAGTTATCCGAAAGTAGCCGATCTTATTGGCAGAGCATAGGCTACTTTACGTTAGCTTGAAGTCTGTGTAATGCTGTATAGGCTACTCAAGGCATAATTTATCTTGCTCTGCTAATGTTGTTATTTTTTAGACAGTATCGGCTTCCTGTGTTGTCCAGGCCATCAGAGCTAATGACCAAGCACAACATGGGAAGTACCGTGGCTACCAGGAGACAGTAGATGCTCAAGATGAGCTGTGACTATTTTGACTCCAGCAAACACACCCTACACGTTTTACTTTTGTAAATAGTTCATATTTTTTCTTGAATAAAACTTCAAATTCATGTTGGTTGTTGTGATTTGTTTACTAACCAAAGGGCTGTTATACTAAAGTAGGCCTACTGTGTAAGATAAACACTTATTTCAACTGGGGAGGAAAGGTTGAGTACAAATACTTGACATGCTGTGCTACTATAATTAGCTAATGTTTTTATGCTGGGCAGTAATATACAAATTATGCCTTTGAAAAAACATTGGCAAAAGTCTAAACACTGCACTGTGGTAGAGACACTTATTGCCTTTTCTCAGGCTAGGATGAAACGATTTCAATTTTTTTTGCACATTTATAATACATAGAATTGTTTACTTCATATAACCTTCATATCTCCACCGGTTAAGTATCTCTTTAATAAACGCAATAGCCACTGTTTAAATGACCATCATTTATTTATGCCGTTAGATTCATTTTTTAATGTTGCTCTGCTTTTGGTTCATGGTCATCATTTGTTTTCTGTAAATTGTAGGTACGTGAACAGCCAGTATTCTATGCGAAGAGTCCCAAAATGTAAACTATAAAAAAAGGGACTTTTAAGAGTCCAAAAGGGAAAAAGGGACTTTTAAAGCTAAGGCAGGCAGTACTTAAGAATCAGCTTTTCAGCCTATTTGTTGCATTTCTCTTTACATCCTGGCAGCCATCAATAAATCAAATCCTCTGACAGTTTGAGTGTTTACCGATGCAAAAATCAAGGCTTTTCTGGCTGATTTCTCCAAACTGCCAACCCTAGATTTAATAAAAAAAATAATATTGGGAATTTTCACACATACACACACATTTTTTTTGCATCCACCAGCAGGTGTTTCCACCATTTGTACTCATTCAGAACTAACTTAGTGGGCAGTTTTTAAAACACTTTTATTTATCTCCATTTCTCAACCGTTCATTCGATAGTGTTCAGCCCTATAAAGAGCCAGGCACCAGCTCCCCTAGCACCCAGCTCCATGACGAACACCACTCCTGATAGACTCCCTCTGTTACTGTCGTGGTCGCTGTTCGTCTACAGGAAGCTCTGGGAGGCGGTGTGCTCGTGACCAGCGCTCACAGAGTACATTTCCACTGGGCTGACCTCCGAGGTCAGAGCTGAATGCCATCCGCTCAGAGCTTGGCTGTCAGAAGTCTCTCGTCGATGACCTGATGTGGAAAATGATGCGCTCAAGGCCGCGTTGGAGGCAAACGGCTCGCACAACCTAACGCCAGGCTAGGCACAGCACCGAAGGTGGAGTTCCCCGCAGCCCACGACCACTACGACCAAGGTGCCCGTCATTCTACACGACGTGGGCGACACTTATAGTGGCGCGTGGGGGAGAATTTAACGATACTGTCATGATCCGCTCCTGGTTTTCCCATTCACCTGCCTGCCACCCTGATCTCCCCTAATTAACCCAACCACCTCCGCCTGTGATTCCTCTATATAAATCCTATCTCTCCACTCAGTCTCTGCCAGATCGTCTCTCGTACTCACAGAGCTTTCCCGCAACTCCAGAACTATTCTGCAACGCTGATCCTGCCTGCTTCTGACTTCTCGCCTGTCTGACCCTGTTGTTGAGTCCCTGCCGGCCTGTCTGCTTCCCTGTTTCCTGCTCCTCGCCTGCCTGTCTGCCCTCCCGTTGTCGACCCCTCGCCTGTCTGACCACCCGCCTGTTGTTGAGTCCCTGCCGGTCTGTCTGCTTCCCAGTCTCCTGCTACCTGTCTGCCCTCCCGTTGCCGACCCCTTGCCTGCTCGCTCCTTGTCTTGTTCCGGTAATCTTGGATTCCGTTTCTGGACAATAAAACGGTTGAACGTTGAACACTGGTCTCGGTCTGTGCTGTTCTCGGGTCCAACCTCACGCCCCATTACAGATACCCTTCAAAGGATTATAATCATTATGTTGCCTTATATGCTATATGAATGAGATAAGACTTTGAAAAATCTCCTGAAGAGACTTCTTCAAAAGATTCTTGATTCTTCTCGCTTCTTGAAAATATCCTCTGCTGTGACACCAGTATGTCCTCATATTATATATGATAGATTCTTCAGATGAGGTCTAGACAGCCTGATGTTTAGAAAGTGTTGTGAAAGAAATCGATAAGGATGGCGAGGGTAAAAGATGAGAGGAACTGGGTGAAAGGTTTGCAACCAAGTCGGTTGATGTTGAAGCCATGTATGGGCTTGAAGCCATGTAACAACCTTGGCTTGGAGCTTATGGGAGGAATCCCAAAGCCAGACAATAAGAAACTGTTGGCCAAAGCTGTAAAATAAGTGGTTCCCGGCTTTTGTATTTCTTTCTTAAAGTTCTAAAGTTATGAAGTCTCCTGATCTCTCTCCTTGTTAGAGTTGAAGTGTTGTATTTTCCATCAAACACCACCCGCCCCTTTACCGCCAGCCCCCATAAGCTGCACACCTCTTCCTCAGCTCAGTCCACTCCAAAGAGCAGACTACGGGGGGAATGAACCGTGGCTGGTACCACTCCCACTTGAACACTTTACACTTAACACTTTACTACACCTCACTATTCTTACTATTACCACTGTTTTCGTTTTTTTCGACTTATTTTATTTTATTTTTATTATCTGTTATTATATTGATGCTGCGACTCATTTTTACTTATGTTTTTACACATCTATATTTTTTTTACTCATCTTTATTTACTTCACTTGTGTTGTTGCGGCTGTTGAAGAACCCAGCCTGAGAATTGTACTCTTGTGTACCTGTGCAATACGATGAACTAAAAGCCACTCTGAGTCTGAGTCTGAATCTGAATGGAGGGCGGCGTCGGTCTCACCTTGCGCACCCACATGGGCATCTCGTGGGTGTTGGGCGAGCGGTGGTGGAGGTTGAGTACCACCACGCTGAGGATGACGGAGGCGGTGACCAGGATCATGGTGAACATGATGTAGTTGACGATGATGGGGACCCCCAGAGACGTCTCGGGGACCTTGTCGGCCAGCAGCAGCAGGAACACGGTGATGGTGAGCAGCACGTTGATGGACAGACCCATCTTCTCGCCTGGTCGCACGCACGCACGCACGCACGCGCACACACACACACACACACACACACACACACACACACACACACACACACACACACACACACACACACACACACACACACACACACACACACACACACACACACACACACACACACACACACACACACACACACACACGGAGAGAGGCATACGCACAGGTCGATGAAGCTGACACGACCCCACATGGCCAAATCCGTTTGGCTTTTAAAACTCTACGACGTCACACTTTTTTTAGCCGAATTGCATATTTGTAATACTGAGCTGTGTGTACATGTTTCCCATGCATGCGTACATGGAGATGACATGAAGATATTTGAATTAGCTATCGTTTGAACCAGGATGGCTGCCAGGGGATTGAGGCCCATGTCGGTGGCGAAGGAGCAGGGCGACGTACCGGCATCCGGGGGCAGGTAGAAGTTAAAGATGGCGATGATGGTGATGAGGATGCAGGGGATGATGATGTTGAAGATGTAGTAGAGGGGCTTCCTCTCGATGATCAGGTAGAAGGTCATGTCTTCGTACATGTCCTCGTTCATGTTCTTCTTGCTGGCCTTGTGGCGGATGTACCACTCGCCGCTTTCTGGTGGGGGGGGCAGAAACTGTTACCTTGACTGCGGTCAGGGAGGATGCTCTCACGGTTTCAGTCTGCGGTTCTGGCTATAGTGGCCATGTTTCTGTTATTGACTTCTAAACACTTCCTTGGTATCGTCTTATATGCAACCAAACGAAACCCAACCATCGTGCCCACGTAACCCAAGACAACCCAAATCAACTCACCATGCATCCTGTGAGAAAATGAGGTTCCTCATTATGACATCTTGAATCAATAGATGGAGAACATGAGGTACTTCAGTATGACATCATGATTTAATTGACGTAGAACATGATTTTTCGTTTTGTATGACATCATTATTTAATGGCTGAGGAGCGAGCGGTACTTAAGCATGACATCACGATTTCACTGATTTGGTACCCACCGCTGAATCCCTCGTCCAGGACAATCTCGCGGATCTCCTTGCCCTTGGCATCCAGCGCGTACTGCAGGTCGATCTCGGTGCAGTCGTAGGTGTAGGAGCGGAACTGCATGGTGCAGTTCTGCCAGTCGAAGGGGAAGTAGGTGACCTGGGAGGGGGACGCAGGAGGAGAGGGCGGGGACGTGGTGTGTTAAGAGCCGAGGAGTAGAGGGCTTGTACAGTCAGTTATATTACGACACCGTGACGTTTACAATAAGCGTAAACTCTGCGTTGGCCACGGGAGATTCTGAGAGAGACCGCCTCGCTAGAGCAGCGATTCCCAACCCCCGGTCAACAGACCGGAGCTGGTCCATGTAAGAGATGCGCGGATGGGCTATTATTTCATGCGCGACCGCAACACAAACACATCATTCGTCCGCCATCCATCCAAACCCACCTTTTTTAACCATTTTCAAAACCGCACCCGCCCGCCATCCGCCAGTTGTATATAGCCTACTATATAGGATAATGGCTGTTGCACTTTATTTTTTGAAAAAAAAAGGCCTCGATATTAAAGAAACGCAGGCTCGAGCCTATTAATTCTAAAATTCATTGCAAGTCCACCACACAACAGTGCAACATGCATGTTCACATGGTTGATTGTACATAACACCCCCAAAGCTTCCCTGCTTGCCTTGCAAATCTAAGTTTTCCGACAATCTTTCTTACCTTCTTTCTTGGCTGTGGCTGTTATTGAATTAGAAGTTTAACTTGTTCTGATCAACTCGCGCTGCCATTGCCGAATGTCACTTCTGAGTCAACTCACTCCATAATCTCATTTAAATTCCTTAATCCAAGAGTGGTAGGATACAATGACGGGCTGTTTTAAAATATATCTCATATCGAAACAAAATAACCCAAAGGCAGTCTCATCTACGAGACGTTTGCTTAGTGGCCTATAAGGAAGGCGCTGCAACGAAACACGACATGGGAGGAGGAGTGTGTGTGTGTGTGTGTGTGTGTGTGTGTGTGTGTGTGTGTGTGTGTGTGTGTGTGTGTGTGTGTGTGTGTGTGTGTGTGTGTGTGTGTGTGTGTGTGTGTGTGTGTGTGTGTGTGTGTGTGTGTGTGTGTGTGTGTGCAACTAAACCACTGTAAATTAAGTGTCAATGCATCTCTCTGCACTACTTTTATGTTTATTGAAGTCTAAGGTGACTTTTCTTGTGTTGCTCATATAAATGTTATCATTGTATATGAATGCATTGTTCAAGTGAGCCTGAGACTCAAGCATTTCAGTGCTATTCTTTTTAATTGTTGTGAACAGGACAAGATGATACATTGTATGGATATGCTGGTCCATGGAACAAAAAAGGTTGGGAACCCCTGCTCTCGAGTGCGTATGTGTGTGTGTTTTGTTATCGAGGTCTCGGATGATCGGACGGATAATCGGAGCATGGCAAAGTGTGAGTGATGTGATGTATGTGTGTGTGTGTGTGTGTGTGTGTGTATGTGTTTACGTGTGTGTGTTTGTTTGTGCACCTTGACCCCGCAGGAGCTGCAGTAGAGGGCCGGGGGGGACCAGGTGACACGGCCGCTGCTGTACACCTGCACGTGCACCTGTAGCGCCACGTCAAACACCCCATCGTTACTATGGAGACAGAGGGAGAGGGAGAGGGAGGGAGGGAGGGAGAGGGAGAGGGAGAGAGAGAGAGGGGGAGAGGGAGAGGGGGAGAGAGAGAGAGACAGGCGGAGAGAGAGAGACAGGCGGAGAGAGAGGGAGAGAGGGGGAGAGAGAGAGAGAGAGACAGGCAGAGAGAGAGAGACAGGCAGAGAGAGGGGGAGAGAGAGAGACAGGCAGAGAGAGAGAGACAGGCAGAGAGAGAGAGACCGACACAGAGAGAGAGTGAGTCACAGGGCAGGTTATCAGAGTTCTGTGTCCAACTCCACATGTCCTTCGATCGCTCACCCACGCTCACTCACAATGCTCTTTGGAGACTAAGTAAGATCGCCATGTATATATGTGTGGTTTGTATAAGGATGTTACACCTGCAAGCATCGAGATTTAGTGTGTGTGGGTGTGTGTGGGTTTGTGCATGTGTTTGAGTAGGACTGCGTAAATCTGTGCATATTCTATATTTCTGTGACTGTTTTTCCCACCTATTTATATATGAGCAGAAACAACGAACACACTATGTGGTATGTGGTAAGGAGACGGGCAGCTTGTGCGGGGGGGCCTGGGTAGCTCTGTTATTGGAGAGACATCCTGGATTCATTTGCCTATAAAGCTCTGATAAATAGAGTGGTGGGGAAAGCTGTCTGATTAGGAACCACAGACAGACTGAGGACCGCCGCAGTAAGGAGCTGGGAGTGAGTGTGTGGATGTGTTGATGTAAGAGAGAGAGTGAGGAGGAAGCAAAAGGGGGGAAATAGAAATAAGCTGGGGTGAAGATAGATGAGAAGGATATGACTGGCCTGAATCAAAGTGTTTTTTTCATTCTCTTTCTTTTTACTCTAGCTGTACTCCAGTGGTCAGTCTGCATTATTCTGGGGATTTGACTTTGAGCCAAATTAATGTGTTAATAGAGGCAGGATAGCCCGGTGGTGATGGTATTTCACTCCAATCTAAATTGGAGTTTTAACTCCAATGGATGTGTGTGTGTGTAGCTTTCTCTTTCAGTTTCCCTCTCTCTCACACCCTCTCTCTCTTCGTTGCAGTGTCTCTTGCTCCCTCTCTCCCTTTTCTCTCCACTGCTCCAGCCCACTAACCTCATGCTACCAGTATGAATGTCCAGTGAGGTATATCCCCATAGAGACGACCATTTCTTTGCGTGAGATGTGTGTGTGTTGGCACTTGCATGTGTATGTGTGTGTGTAGCTGTGTGTTTGTGTGTGTTTATGCACTTCTACATCTGTCCAAACTGGTTTGTACTCCCCTCAGGTTTGGAAATATGCATGTTGACTTTTAGAACTGAAAAATCCCACCAAAAATATGTTTGTGAGTGTGTGTGTGTGTGTGTGTGTTAGCGAGTATGTGTGTTTGTGTTTGCAAGAGTGTGTGTGTGTGTCTTTAAACCTGAATGTCCGCAGACACTTGTAGGCGTCCATGCGAGAGAGACCTACCTCACTCTGTTTGGTCTCAACAATCACGTCTTGTTACAGAGTTGGCCCACCCGCCACGTGCACGTGAGTGTGCACGTGAGTGTTTACATTTAGGGGATTTTGTTGAAGCTTTTATCCAAAGCGACTTACAACTATTCATTCACAAATTCACACATTCACAGACCGGCGTCGACCACGCAGGGCGACTGCCAGCTCTTCAGGAGCGGTCAGGGTGAGGCGTCTCGCTCAGGGACACCTCCACACTCCATCGGACTGGCAACCTTCCGGTGTCCCAGCCCACCCGCTCTGCCTCCTGAGCTACCGCCGCAACGTGCACACCACACGCACATCACATGGCTTGTGGCTCCTACTTGTTGTAGAGCACGATGTCGGGCAGCCACACCTTCCCCGAGGGGATGCGCAGCACATCCACACCGCTGTGGTCCTTGGGTTTCCACGACAACCGGTGGTCTGTCCACTCCTGTAGTTCATGCGGAACACACCGCTTTAGAGTGTTGCCTCGTCTGTCTGTGTGTGTGTGTGTGTGTGTGTGTGTGTGTGTGTGTGTGTGTGTGTGTGTGTGTGTGTGTCTGTGTCTGTGTCTGTGTGTGTGTGTGTGTGTGTGTGTGTGTGTGTGTGTGTGTGTGTGTGTGTGTGTGTGAGGACAGAAAAACTGCGATGCTTTGCCAAACAGAAACAGAGGGACCAGGGAGGTTGGAGGTAAAGGTGAGTTCAGAATATCATTATCATGATTATTATATTATTTATATATTATCATTATTTATGATGTTATTATAAATGTTGGGATAGCTGGGTGCATTCCATGGCCTATTGCATAGTTGTCTCTCCTCCTTATGCTTTGTATTTGCCTTGTCTATATATATTCATACCAAATTAACTATATAGTCGCCATCAATTTCAAAAGGGAACATTTTTGTGTCCCATATTTCTAAAAGCTTTCTAGAGAGAAGAGGCCGTTCCTAAAGAGATCTGTGTCGGCTCGCAGGGGGGGGAGGAGTGACAAATATATAGACTGTTATACACAATTTTTCAATCTGTCACAGCCTCAATTTAAAGGGGCGCTGGCAGACCCTCCGTCATGTCCCGCGACGCCTTAAGAGCACGATAAACGGAGCGCTTGTCAAAGGAACCAGGAGGAGTGGGTGCTTGTTAAATGGGGTGACCTCGTAGAGCCGTTTAAAACCGAAGGCGTTAACTGTTGAAAGGTGAGTGTGTCCATGCATGCAAAATGAGACACACTGCTATCGGCACACAAAAACGATATCAATTTTTACTATATACTGTATATTATATCCATGCAATTCCTACCAGATTCATCACCACAGTTGTACTCATCTCTTCATTCTTCATGTTCTGAGAAGACAAAGAAAATAACAAATTGTGTTAATCGTAAATCGTTTTCATCTGATAATATGACAAAGGTCTTCCATCCTTGAGTAAAACGATTTTTTTTCCAAATGTTAAGCTTTTTCCAACAACATGAGTACAACTTTGCATTTAGGCTTCTTTTCTCAGCAATACACATAGAACTCACGGATCACAACAACATATATTCGCCCCCTAGTGGACAGTGGTAAACTTTTGATAATCATTTAAAAGAATACAAACCACAATGCACAACAACCCACCATACGCCACACATAAATATCACTTTTCATATCCTCTGTGTGAGTGATCCAGTGTTTGTTTGTATTTACATGAACAGAGTGTCTGTGATGTGATCCGAGATACCGAGGGGCAGACGTGTGGAAACGTTGTGTGTGTATGTTTGTGTGTGTTTGTCTGTGCGTAGGTGGGTGAGTGGGTGTGTTTGTGTGTGTGTGATATCTTGTGAGGCCCCAGCCCTGTGTAACAAGGACTGCTATTTAAAACTAGGCTCAGAAATGCCTGAAAGACAGCTGGTGCAAGGACAGAGGGGGGTAGAATCCTCTCCCCCTATTCTCTCTCTCTCTCTCTCTCTCTCTCTCTCTCTCTCTCTCTCTCTCTCTCTCTCTCTCTCTCTCTCTCTCTCTCTCTCTCTCTCTCTCTCTCTCTCTCTCTCTCTCTCTCTCTCTCTCTCTCTCTCTCTCTCTCTCTCTCTCTCTCTCTCTCTCTCTCTCTACTCCACTGCTCCCAACCCCTAGCCTCATGCTACCAGTATGAACGACTAGTGATGTAAATCCCCATGTCTCCTTAAACGCTGGGAACCACTAGCTGCTAACCATTAGCCTGAAAATGAAAAAGTGCCACGTATTTATTTGCGGGATTTGTATGTGTGTTGACGCATGCGTTTATGTGTTTCGATGCATGTGTGTGTGTGTTTATGTATGTGTGTGTGTGTGTGTGTGTTGGGGGGTAATTTTCTGTCATCATTCCACTCAGGAACTTAAACAGTGTTTCGTGAATTTCCCTTGACCTCTAAAGAGATGTAGCGTGTGTGTGTGTGTGTGTGTTTGTGTGTGTACATGACGTTCTACATTTGCCCAAACTTGGTTTATATTGTATGTATACTTTATATTTCCATAGGCTTTGAAATTACCCTTTCGAACTAAAATAAACCGAAAGAGATGTGGTATGAATGAGTGTGTGTGTGTGTGTGTGTCTTGGCGCGATAATGTGTGTGTGTGTGTGAGATTTTGTTCATATTTGTAAAAAGGGAAATGAATGACAATGTGAAGTGGAAGGAACTATTTCCAATAAATTGATTAAATGCATCTTGATCGTGATAAAAACGTTAAACTGATTCTAGGGGTTGGCGAACATGACCCCGCTGAGTAAACAAGAGCTTGTGCATAATTGGGTTTAACTGGCAGAGGTGTGTTAAACTGACAAAATGAATCAACTGCAGGGTTATTGGAGATGTCTGTGTATTGATTTCCATTTTTAGGGACCATTTGTCGTTTACAAACCCCTTCAATAAACGTGCTTCAGCATATCACCAATGGAAATTGCCAGTGTTTGTCTTCCGGTTCTTGATGTCTAAATAATTTGTGAAAACGTATAGTTAACTGAAATAGTTGTATAGGATGACTTACTTATTTCATGAAACAAAAACCTTGAGAGGGAGAGAAACTCAAAGAAAAGTCATCCATCGACTGCATGCTTTGAAGCAGTTCCTATATCGAGCCAGCTGAACAAAGGTGACCTGAAATGCATCCCACCTTCACCACTTTTCAGTCACACGCTTTCATCCCAAATAAGTGACCGGTGATATTAACGAGCGGTTAGGTCTTAGGCGTCAGGTGCGGGGACACCTTACAGCTAAGACTACAGACATTGGGGTGAGACACCAGATCCTTTCAGCTGGAGGTGGAAGAACCTCCTGACCACTGTACTACACTGGACCTGTGCTCCAGCAGGTACAAATACATCAATCTGAGTCAAGATGAACTCAAAAGTACACACAGACACAGGGGTTTACTTGTGTGTAATACTTGTGTTTGTTTGAGTGTGTGTGTATGTGTGTGTGTGTACGTGTGTCTGTGTATAATATACATGCTTACATGCGGGTAATTGATGTGCATTGGTGTGCGTCTAATATTTGTGTGTGTGTGTGTGTGTGTTTAATACGTGTGTGTGTGTGTGTGTGTTTAATACGTGTGTGTGTGTGTTTAATACGTGTGTATGTGTGTGTGTTTAATATGTGTGTTTGATACGTGTGTGTGTGTTTAATACGTGTGTGTGTTTTTAATACGTGTGTGCTTGTGTTTAATACGTGTGTGTGTGTGTGTTTAATAGGTGTGTGTGAATGTGTGTTTAATAAGTGTGTGTGTGTGTGTGTGTTTAATACGTGTGTGTGTCTGTTTAATACGTGTGGGTGTGTGTGTTTAATACGTGTGTGTGTGAATGTGTGCTTAATAAGTGTGTGTGTGTGTGTGTTTAATACGTGTGTATGTCTGTTTAATACGTGTGGGTGTGTGTGTTTAATATGTGTGTGTGTTTAATACGTGTGTATGTCTGTTTAATACGTGTGGGTGTGTGTGTTTAATATGTGTGTGTGTTTATGACAAACCCTCACCAGTCCGACGAAGGAGGTGAGCATCATGCCCACGCGCACCACCACGCGCTCCTCAGCGCGGCGGGCCGGCCGCACCTTCAGGTTGTACTTGAGGGGTGCGAAGAGGTCGGACATCAGGGCCTGCTCCGCCAGGATGGACTCCACTGGGGGGAGAGGGAGGGGGAGAGTGGGGGGGAAGACGGGGCACATAAGATCACAGGGGACGGCACATTGACCAATAAGAAATATACAAAAATGTAAAATTAAATGGGACACGGTGTCGATACCTGTGCAAGGGTACATTTTTTTTAAGCTCAAAATAACATAATCCTAAACATAATAATAACATTATAATTAGGACGATATTTAAGATAATTTTGAAATGAATAACTGACAAATGGCGACAAAAACGTCCAATATATGACATGATCATAGTTTATATATTACTTGGATACCAAAAAAAAAAATTGAATTTGAATCTTATGTACCATGAATATAGAACCATACATGGGGCTGAGTACGTCTCATCTCAGTGTGTTTTTTTACCCTGAATTCATGAGACACACACAGACATAGGTTTGGATTCCTTAGGTTTGGATTCATTTTACATATATTTCCCGGGGTACAAGAAGTGAGCCCCTATAGTAAAACACGAGGCGATGGCATCATGGTTTGTTGGCCAACATTCAACTCTGAACAGTGTTGTTAGTGAACTAATCAAGTCAGTTAATGCCAACTGTCAGCAGGCCAATACCAGCCAACCAACAACTTAAATCGTAGGATAAATGATAGAGGATAAACTATGTGGTCTGTGAGGACCAAATTATAGATTAAGAGGCGTAGCGCACTTATTTCATTGTGCCAAGACGTGCCAAATACGGACTACACACACGCACACGCACACGCACACACACACACACACACACACACACACACACACACACACACACACACACACACACACACACACACACACACACACACACACACAAACACAGGGCAGCCTTGACCATGTGTCGTTGTCTGTGTACAGTCGCACAACCGAACTTACCTCCGACGGCACACAAACTCCATAAGCAACATGGCACCAGGAACAGCGCGCAGCCTCTCATGGTCCCCCCGCGCAATACGCACGCTTCTTTGTCCCGCTAATGAATCAAATCAAGTTAATAGATGCCCGTAGTGGCCTGGTTCAGTTTGGTTGCGTTGAATCTGGAGTGTAGTTTGAGTTGTTGAGTTTGGTCACCGGGTCCAACTGTTCGTCTGCTCGAATTACTCTACTGGAGGGGAGGGGAGGGGAGGGGAGGGGAGAAGGGTGACTGGGCTGGTGGTGTCACCAACCAGCTGCCTTTCTAGTAGCCTATCTAAAGAGCTAGGCTATAACTTAGATGTTACTACAGTGTGTGTGTGTGTGTGTGTGTGTGTGTGTGTGTGTGTGTGTGTGTGTGTGTGTGTGTGTGTGTGTGTGTGTGTGTGTGTGTGTGTGTGTGTGTGTGTGTGTGTGTGTGTGTGTGTGTGTGCGCGCGTGGGTCTGTCTGCGTGGTTAAAATGACTATCATTAGGTTCATAATAAATAATAATGTGCAAATAGTGATTATGGGCCCTATTTTAAAGGTCTTAAACGCCAAACTGGCCGCAACTGTGGGTCTATTTAATGATATGCAGCAATACATTAACAAACATCGTTTCTTACATGTGTTCCCCCGTTAATATACATCGCCATGGACTGTATTACATTATGCGTTTAGTTTGTGTGTGTTTAAACAGATGGGTGCACACATATGAGGGGCCGCCTGGGACAGAATTCATGCTTGGTCTTACACACACTATTATAATCTCGCATATACACCAGTTTACTTATACACACACACACTATTATACTCCTTTTACATGTATGGATGAGAGTGTATAGTTGTGTATGTGAGCGAGTATAGTAGCGTATGTGAGAGAGTATAGTAGTGTATGTGAGTGAGTATAGTAGTGTAAGTGAGAGAGTATAGTTGTTTATGCAAGAGAATATAGTAGTATGTGTGAGAGAGAATAGTATTGTATGTGTAGTACGAAAAGTGTACATCGATCCACACTTCGCGATTAGACCGTTTTGAGTACACCATCTGGTTCCTTTCAGTACACTTATTTTCGCCCGATCTGAATCGGAATGCCCTACATACTCAAACTAAGGCTAGTAAGTACGGATAGTATGGATATTGGAACACAGCACACGCATTTTCTGGTCAGTGGCGCAATTGCTTTTACGATCAGCAAAATAGCACCATGTATCATTTGCGTCAGCGCACTCAGGGCGCAAGTGCAGTGGCGCGAGTTTGCTGCGGAGGAAACTAGCTAACTGCTAGGAAATAACTTCAGCCCCAACCTAGTTATTTTAACGTGGCCCATGTGTTTTGACAGGAACTTTGGGCCCAACAGATGAGGAACAAACTGAATTTCCTTGCCCATTAGCAATGCAGAAAACTTTTCAGACTTGGCGCGTATGTGAGGCTTGACGTTTGTAAGAAAAAAAGAAGGTTCTGCACACTGATTAAATGCTCCAGAAGTGGATTTATTAACAGGCAACGTTTAGATCTCTAGGGATCTTCATCTGCCTGATGAAGATTCAATTGCCTATATTCAATACTATTTAGCACCTGTGGATTACCATTGGAAGTGCGCACCACCCCTCTTTTTAAGAAGGCTTAGCGTGCGTTTATAACATGAAACATCAAACAAAATGTGCCGTTGGGCTTCCTCTAAAAAACTGTTAACTCAGTCAGTTCAAACTTAATCTCCCTAAAAGGTCCGGTATCCCATCAGCCTCTCCTTGCCTCCAGAGTCTCACTCTCTGGAGCAAAAGGGGCGGGCTGGTTGCCCGTTGCATGGTCATCTATCACCCGCCTCCGGCGCCGTTTGGCCCGCTGCCAATTTAATTAGCATAGAAGCTAACTATTAACAGCTCACAGACAGTGTCAAGTCAAACATCAAATAGGCTCATTGGGGCGAGGGAGAGAGAGACGGCAGCTTGTTTTGGCTGCCACCCAATCACGAGGAAGAACGTATTTGGCGGACGAGGCTTACCTGGTAGACGTTGTTTCTCTGAATGTTTTTTTGTTGTTGTAGCATTATCTAAGAGGAGCCAGCTACTTGGACGCTGGAGAATTCAAACTAGCAACCCTGACATGGAATTTACTGATCAATCAGTCAGTTTCATTATTTATGTATTCATCATAGCCACCGTGGATTGGTAAGAGATTTTAAATTGTTTCCTTTGCCAGGCCTGTAATTGAAGCTAAGTACATCTATTTAATGAGAGAAAAAGGGGGAGAGTTATCAAAGCACTGAAATAAATCACCCAAGACACCAATGTTACAATCATACAAATATATTAGTTAGTTTTATTCAATTATATCCAATAATATTTTTCCCTCAACTTGTGTTGTGTGTGTAAGTTATCATGGAAATAAATACAGATCATATTGCAAATGCAGAGACAAGGTAGATGGGTGATTGGGCTGTGTTGGGGTGGGGAGAGAATAAATAATGTTGTTTATTGTTTGTTTTTTGTTTTTATTTGAAGGTGGTCCAGTAAGTGTTCGGGCACATGCATGCTTGGTAATCCTGGTCCGTCTGCAAATCCCTCGCAATCGCACAAGTCTTCGTAAAAATGAAAATGAATTAAAAAGAGTAACCTGGTGTCCAGAAACATTGTCGTCATATTAACTGACCCGTCGGTTAGGCCGTCCAATCAAACAGGTCCGAGGCTGTTCTCCGATGGTCAAGTGTTTTTCTTTGGATGGCTACGTTGTACTTCCTGTCGTTCCTGTTTCCTGCCGACAGGGGAAGTTATTGCGTACACAGACCAACAGCCCTACCCAATGCCCACCCTTACCCCTACGACCACATTAGCATAGAATATATTCATATATATATATTTATATAGACTGGATATATAGATATATATTTTTGCCCGACTTGTCTTGCATACAAAAATAGTGTCATTGTGGCTCTGATATCTGGAAGACTGAAGCAGTGTTTTTGCATTATTATGGACATTTTCTATTCTAAAATTCTCTTTTCCGGAAGACTCTACTCGTCACAATGACTTGCAAATTCCATGCTATTACTTTTTTTTTTTTTAAACAATACAAACAAATAGTACAATGACAAATATTCTATAAATAATAAATCACAGAAGACACTAACACATGAATACAGAGGATCTGTGGGGTCTAATGTTTGTGGCAAAACTCCTGGGACTTTACGTAGGAGAGTAAATGAGAAAGAAGAAGGGAAAAAAAGGCTTAAGGTCAAGGGTCAGCTCAGAGGTCATGTGTGTGGCAAAAATATCCTCAATAGTATCATGCTCTGCCATTTCGGTCAAAACTAAACTGTTTTGGGATCTCTATTTGTCTGTCTGTCTCTCTCCCCTCCAGCCTTTGCACTACAGACAGTATTTCAACACCAGCAGAACAGTCCAGAACAGGTACAACAGATATACTGTATAGCCTTATCAAACATCAAAATGGATAAACTCAGCATACATTTGTAGAAACAGGATTATTGCCGGATTATTGGGTTAACATCGAAGCACAGCATTTTGCATCCATGACAGTCCTAGTATCACCTCTATGCTCCTTACAAGAGTCACAACAGTGCCACATGAAGTCAATCCCGAAGCACGACACAATCCTCGCCCAGTCGAATACATAGCACTCTTAAAAGACACATCACTCTGACTCTTTACCAAAGTACCCTTAAGAAATACCTCACTCTCACTCTTTACCTTATTACCCTAAAGAGATACCTCACTCTGACTCTTTACTTTAGTACCCTTAAGAGATACCGCACTCTGACTCTTTACCAAGTACCCTTAATATATACCTCACTCTGACTCTTTACCTTATTACCCTTAAGAGATACCTCACTCTGAATCTCACCACTTCTTTTGTATTTTTTGTTTCACATTGAGTTGGAACCTCTACTCTACATCCATCACATAGATTCCTGGAGGATTGTTTGATGGGAAGGGTTGGGGCTAATCCCCAGACTATTTGTGAACTTTCCTTGCTACAGGACGAGTCCTATCGCCACTGGAACCTACCCACTGGATTGATATCAGAGTGTGTGCATGTGTTTGTGTGTGTGTGTGTGTGTGTGTGTGTGTTTTTGTGTGTGTGTGTGTGTGTGTGTGTGTGTGTGTGTGTGTGTGTGTGTGTGTGTGTGTGTGTGTGTGTGTGTGTGTGTGTGTGTGTGTGTGTGTGTGAAGATGCCAGAGGTGTGTTATATGAGCCCTTCTCTCCGTGTGTGTCTCACTCTGTCTACGGCTCTCTGTCACTCTCTATGATCACCTTAGCTCTCCCTATTGGGATTTCTGCTGCATTGCAGATGTGGTGTGGGGACCCCATCTCAAAGTTAAACACATACACACACACCCACGCACACGCACACGCACACGCACACACGCACACACACACATACATAACCCAGTGTATCAAATGGAGAGAATAAATTAATTAAATAATGTTCTTGTGAACCGTGGAAATTCCTCTACAGGATATTTTAATCCTCTCTCTCTCACACGCGCATGCACACACACACACACACACACACACACACACACACACACACACACACACACACACACACACACACACACACACACACACACACACACACACACACACACACACACACTACAGATAATACGTACAGGCCCAGTTTAATGTGTTCCTGCTCCCAGGAGTACTGGCCATTGATTTGGCCTCCAAGCTATCGAGTATTTTGACTCCATGTCTCACTCCTAACTCCCTTTTTTTTCTTGGTCTTTTGCCCTCTCTCTAATTCTTTCACTGTCTCTCTCACTTTCAGTCTCCCCCTCTAATGCCCCTCCTTTGTTACTACAGACATTAACAACGCCACGAGTTGTTGTTAAAGCTCACCTTTCGGACACATACTCTACCTTCGGGGCTGAAAGGGAAATTGTGTTGGTAAGATAATGTGTTCTGGGAGGGATCAACACCTCGGTGGGGTTGGTGGTGGCTCTCTGGGATTCTCTCTCTCCTGCTCCCTGTCAAGGCCAGGGTGTCATCATTTCCTCTATTAACTGGTACTTTCAGGAGGGGCGATTGGATAATTTTGTGATTAAAGGTGTGACGTGTACAAGTATAAGTTTGAAACACAAGCAAATGACCCGCAATTATCAACAGAATGTGAAGATGTAGCATTTTCAGGTGAGGTCAAGATTTCCATGTATTATGTTGCAGAGATATTTCCTAGGCTAGAAGCTAGCGCAGTTAGCACCGTTAGCCCGTAGCGTCTCGTACCCCTCTGTACCTCCAGATATCAGCGTTACCGCAGGGTCCAGTATGCCCTCAGTCCTACGTTCAATTCCATTCTGTTGGTAGAATCAAACCCACTGGTCCCCATGAACACGCAACCCTCGTTATAATCCCTTAAAGATATCCCTATTATTCGGTTAACTTATCTCCTATTCTGGATAGCATCCGATATTTCTAAACCTATCTCTTATTTTATTCCCCATTCATTAAGGAGCACAATCATTAATCCATTTCTGATTTGATTATTTTGCATCCACACACCCACCGCACTATCTCATCCAAACTGTGTCTAAAATGCCAAAAGGTACACCTTCAGAATCACTAATTTGACATTAGTTGAGGAAAGAGAGTGTGTATTGCATGTGTGTGTGTGTGTGTGTGCATGTGTGTGTGTGTGTGACGGTCCTCTTGGGAGAGAGACGGTGGAGTGGTAAATGTCTGTGTGTTTCTGTGTGCCAGCAGCCATTGACGTGTTCTGTTCGGTGTGAATCAGGCCAGCTCTCAGGCGACGCTTGACGGTTTCAGTACTGCAAACACAGTTCAGCAGATTGACAACAAAATGCTAACATGCGGAGGGAGATAATGGTTACGACAAAGTGCTACTAGTTTTTTTTACTTTTAAGTCATTAAATGGTGGGTTTATCGGTATGTTAAAAGTGTGTGGAGACAGTATGCTGCTCAGCCAATCAGTAGCTTCCGTCCTCTGTTTCATGGCAGTGGCAGTTATTGCGAAACTAATATATTGCTAACGTATTGCTCTTTCTTTCTTTCCTCCATTTGTGCCTCCGAACTATTCAAATTATGGGCATCATTTCCAGGCTCATTTTATGCATTGCTTTTCCTGTATCATACGCTGATCAATCATAGTTACAGAGAGCAGCAGGATTATGCATTGTTCGAGTAGAATGACTGTGTCTGTTTCTGTGTGTGTGTGTGTGTGTGTGTGTGTGTGTGTGTGTGTGTGTGTGTGTGTGTGTGTGTGTGTGTGTGTGTGTGTGTGTGTGTGTGTGTGTGTGTGTGTGTGTGTGTTGGGAGGGGATGGTTGTACCGAGAGATAGAAGAAGAGATATGCGTTCTTATTTGCTGCATCTGTGAGAGTGTTAGAGTGGATACGTATGTTTGTATGATTGTCAATTTGTACGAATGCTGCTTCACGCAGCATGTGAATATGTATGTGTATTTGTGTGTGTGTGTGTGTGTTTGTGTGCGTGTGTGTGTGTGTTCGTGTGTGGGTGTGTGTGCGTGGATGTGTGTGTTTTTGTGTGAGTGGATGTGTGTGTGAGAGTGTGTATATGTGTGTGCGTGTGTGTGTGTTAGTGTGTGTGTGTATGAGTGTCTGAGAGCACAGTTGTTCCCAAGGAAGCACTCAGTACAGAACAATTCTCCCGTAAATAAACCCTGATATACCATAAAAATCTGTCCTTTCCTTCTCCCTCTTTCTAAATCATTCCTCCTTTCCTCCCTTTTTTCTTTTTTGTGACTTTGTTTCCTTCTTTCTATCTACCATGATTTTCTTCCATTTTGATTCCTTTTTTTTCTACCATACCAATTGACCCCTTCTCTCCTCCCGTTCTCTCGCCCTCCGTCTCATTTATTTCCTCCAACTTTTTCTCCTTTGTTCGTTTAGCACCGCTAATGTTTCTGTGCCGCACAATAACAGGCGCGTCTCTCTGGCCGTCGGCGCCGGCTGATGTTATGCAGGAGAGAGAACGACCTGCCTGCCTCATTGTGCCCCTTACGGGAGCCATGATGGATGTGGGGAAACAAATGAAGATTGCTTTTGGTTTTTCAATGTACGAGAAATAAAATATAATCACAGGGAAAGGAAAATACGAAATATGGGGACAGAAATAATGGTGAACAAACATTTTTTTTGTTATATCAAATACAACAATAAATAAGGAGAAATATGCCACAAAGAAACTGTGAGATATCAAAGAATGATCCCCCAAACATTTCTCTGCTTTGAGCCATCACTTTGGTTGGTTATTATTTGCCTCAAACCCCCTGAAAATGTTCTCAAATGATACAATATTGTCATCAAATGTATTCAATATTGCCGGCATCACCCAACAAAGTTAGCGGAGGCTTGGAATCCCTTGCATAATAATAATAATAATAACTATTTAGGAAATTATTAGTAATACAGTCTCCGTAAAGGCAATATGAGCCCTAAGAAGGCGACAAGAGCCCTAAACATTGATTCTTAAAGCAGCTCAAGGTTCGTCTCTGGACAAAAGCAAACAAAACAAACCGACAAATAAACCCACGGGTAGTTCTGAAGACAACGAAAAAAAAAAATATATAACAACAACAACGCACAACACCCACGTCAGAGTAGTCATCGCACTCGTATCTGAGAAGTGGATTCACACACAGAGACAAAACAAACGAAGGTGCTTCGAAAAATAGATCACAACAGCTCGGAGCCAACATATCCTGTGCGGGTTGAGACCAAACACAATATATATAGAGTAGATAGACACAGCCATCTGTGAGGATATTGGTTTTCTGGTAATATTGATTCATCTTTGAAAAAAAAGCTGGTGCGTTCAAACAGAATCTGTAGACTCACGAAAAACATCTTTCAGGCCGACCTGAAATTAAACAATATTAGGCCTACAGCGAATACAGGATAAAGGTGTGAGACCTAAAGAATGCCGTCATTTTGACGATTTGTGTGCGGGTGGTTCTCGAAGGCTCTGGGAACAGAAGCAGCACTACTGCAGTGGATCTACAAGGTTTACCGTCATCATCATCATTATCATCATCATCCTTTATCAAAACCTCTGGCTCTGTGTGTTTGTTGGATGTGTGTGTCTGCAACACCAGTCCACCAATGAAGTACATGCACACACTGATATGAATTATTCTCATAAGAGTATTCATAACAATGAGCGTTACGTGTATGTGTTCATGTTGTGGGCTCAGACTCGCAGTGAAAGAGCCAGTGAGCAGAGCATCTTGGGAGCTGTAGTTCCACTGTGTGAAATCATCCATCTCACAAACTAATCCAATCCTTACCATTGTGATCTGCGCAATCAAAGTGTGCGGACAAACAATCACCCCATACACACATCGTACATCACAGGCATAACCCCACACTGCCAGCACCCAGGGTGAAGACACAATCATGTTGGATCACGTGACGGTGACGGGGTACTCCTAGAGTGTCCGAGGGTCAGAATGTGCTGTGCTTGTGGGCAGGGTTTGGACTTCAGGGGGGTGGGTCAAAACAAAATGTGACAGCGGGTCCATAAAAAACGTAAAGGAGAACAAAAATGAAAGGGAACAACATGCCGATGTTGTATTCTTGTGGTTATTTGATGAACCACATGGTCGCCAGATGGGGGATGGAGAGGGACTTCCTCTCCCACCCCTGCTTTGCCCTCGCTTTGAAACGTGCCAGTCGGCTTCTGCAGACAAGTTATTGCTCTTTATAAATCCAGGTTCTGCTGTTGGGGCGCCGGATGAGCATTGAGGGGTAGAGTGGGCTATGGGGGGGGGGGGGGGGATCTGTAGAGTTAAAAAGAGGAGCTTTTAACGAGACAACTATATCTATATCTATAGATATAGATACACAGATTAATGTATTTTTTCTTCCACTCAACAGGGATGTGAAGGATGAAGACCTCTACGGAGTTTGTCTAGAGTTCACCGTTGTCTCTGAGGTGGCTGACTGCCTCGTACAGGATCTGTCAGGTCAGGGGTCAGTCAGGGGTCAGGGGTCAGGCCACGCCACAAGAAAAACGAGTGGCATTTGTGTGAAAGAGATTATACACACGACTGTAGCGCCTGGATGGAGGCCTGTGAGGACCGCGGGCCCCACCCATCCGTGTGACCCCGTGTGAGTGTGTGTTTGTGGTGCACACACTGGGGTTCTCATCAAGGTTCTCGCAGAGGTCAAAGTTCAAACACACACACACACACACACACCTCCCCGTCCATTTTTGCCCCCCCGTTAATGTGCCTCAGGAGGTCTCTTGAGTGCTAGGAGGTGGAGGTGGTCTTAGTTTTGGAGGGGGGGTCCTTCTTGTGTGCGGGCGAGTCGCTGGTGGTCTTGGGTGTTTTCCGTGGCGGGCTTTGCACCGCCACGTCGTGGAGGGAGGGCTCCCGGTACATGGCCACTGTGGAAATGGGCGGGAAAGTTTGTGAATTAAGGGCAGGTGATTACGCGTGAATGGCATTAACCATAAACGAGGACGCGGTTACTCGACCGGCTAATTGCGGTTTGAGCACAGTAGTGTCAATATAATGATGATTACGTTATTTTCAGAGCAAACTTTGTCCCAACTAATTGACAACTCGTCTCCGGAGCCTCTCCTCTGAACAAACGACAATAAACATTGTGAGTAAATGTTTTGTGTTATATTAACTCATGTCGCTTGAATCAAATGTCCAAGCTTCTGCATGTGAATTCAAAGTGAAATCTTGTCTATCTTGTATCTTGGCAACACCGAGCAAAGGTTTGATCCTTTGAGTACGGACATGAGGAGCTTCCCGTTCCGGTACCTTCGATGAGCTTGGGCAGGAAGTGGGCGGCGCCCTTGGTCTTCTTCACGCGGTTGCCCTTCATGACCAGCCCGTCGCGGTTGATGCCGATGTACCAGGCGCGGCCCGACTGCGTCTGGCGGTACAGGATCGACGAGTAGGTCACGTAGTAGTTCTCAAACACACACTCCTTGAACTTACACTCGGGCGTGAAGAGTTTCTGGAGGAGGACACACACACACACACGCACGCACGCACGCACGCACGCACGCACGCACGCACGCACGCACGCACGCACGCACGCACGCACGCACGCACGCACGCACGCACGCACGCACGCACGCACGCACGCACGCACGCACGCACGCACGCACGCACGCACGCACGCACACCCACACACACACACACAAGTGTTAGTACACTATAAGAATAGATAACCGTATATTTACCTCAAAGGCAACAGAGAATGCAACATGTTAACGCTAAGCCATGGATGAGTCCTTTTATCTGTTTCGTCCGATGGTAATATGTGCAGTCGTTTTGATACGCTGTTCAATGGTGTTAGTGAATCCACGATGATGTGTGAATGCATAATACAAGGTGAAAATGGCTTTCTATTATTCAATCCGAAACACAACATCAAATCACATGCACACACACACACACACACACACACACATACACACAACAATATACACACAAAATGCATGTTATTAGCAGTCATCCCGAGCATCTATAGTATATGTAGAGAAACAAATAAGTATATCCCTGAAGTGAAATGAGCCTGGAATAACAGGGCATTTTCTTTTAAATTGAATCCAAAATCATATGTAATATGTCTCATATTGGAAATTTTGGTTGGCTTTTACTTTGAAACTCCACATCAGAATGTTCTGAAACCTTTTGCGTGACCCCATGGGGTCTTGAAGTATAACCCTGAAGTGAAATGAGCCTGAAATAACAGGGCATTTTCTTTTAAATTGAATCCAAAATCATAAGTAATATGTCTCATATTGGAGATTTTGGTTGGCTTTTACTTTGAAACTCCACATCAGAATGTTCTGAAACCTTTTGCGTGACCCCATGGGGTCTTGAAGTATAACCCTGCAGTGAAATGAGCCTGGAATAACAGGGCATTTTCTTTTAAATCGTATCCAAAATCATATGTAATATGTCTCATATTGGAATGTTTGGTGGGCTTAGGGAAAGTAAATACCACAACGGCCGTACACTTCCTTTGATAGTATTTGCTTTTATTGACTGTCTTTTTGTATGTACCCGACGAATGCTTTTATTTGAAACTAGTTCTGAGACGCTATTACTGTAATGGCTAGTATATACAGGTACTGCAAAAAACTGAGTCGGCTGGCTTCACCGCCGATCTTGATGAGTCGGCTGGCTTGACCGCAGTGTAAGACAGCTAGTGTTCTATATATCTACGCACGTAGGTGAAGGGTTTTATTTTGAAAACGTTGCGAGATACCAACCAAAGGGCGTTTAGAGTAAAGGCGCACAAAGATTTTGTGTGACGGCTGGCTTAACCGCGGATGAACGAATAGCGGCTCACTTGACCGCAGTCTCTCGGGGGCCGGAGAGTCAGGAACACTGACTCTTATGGCTCTAGGAGCCATAGTATTATTTCCGTTTTCCCCGCGTTGGGCACAGACCCACGCGTTTTCTGTTGTGCAATGAATAAATGCCTTATTGGGCTTTCAACGGACCTTGGCGTATGGTAATTGAGTGATAGAGACATTCCTGGGGCCGGGTTGACACACACACACACACACACACACACACACACACACACACACACACACACACACACACACACACACACACACACACACACACACACACACACACACACACACACACACACACACACACACACACACACACACACACGCACAGAGGCACAGACGAACTCATTCACAGAAGCAGCGAACACACACATGTGGGGTAGAAAACAGTGCTTTAAAGGGAGGCCATTACTCAGCCAGGCTGGGGTTTCTTGTAACAACAAATATCCGAATCCTTCACCCATTGCTGACCTCAACACAGTCCGGTCAAAAGATCTAGGACACACACACATGGATACAGACACACACACACACACACGCACACACACACACACACACACACACACACACACACACACACACACACACACACACACACACACACCCTCTCTCAATGTCTCTAGTAATTGCTCTAACATATTCCTGTTCTATTTAATATCCTCTCTCACTCTTTCCCTCTCTCCATCCCCCGTTCTCTCTCTCCCTCCATCCATCCTACTGTCGTTTGGTAACCTTGTCGTGGAACAAACCAATTTGCAGGATTGATTTGGAGCCTTGATGTGACTGTTGAGCAGAAAAACCCTGATTAAGGACTTTACTCTCTCCATCTCTTTTTAACTCTACCTTCAGCATTACCTTCTCCTAATGGCCTTCTCACCTGCGTACCTTCTCTTCCTCCATCTTGTTTGTCTGTGTATCTCTTCATTCCTACCCAGTTTTTCTAAGTCTCTCCCTCCCCCTATCTCTTTATTTTCAATTCTCTCCATTACTATCTCCTCTGGCCCTGTCACCTGCCCCCCATTCCTCCTCTCTGCCCTTTCATCTACTTTCATCCCTTGCTATTTCCTTGTTTATTTCTCTTTTCTCTATCCGTCTGGGTTATCTTTCTCTCTGGATACGTCCTGGGAGAGATGTATACCTCGTCCTACAGCAGACTCCCTCTCTCTCCTCCTCCCCTGATCCCATTGATCTATCTAGCTATCCGTTCCTATCTCTTCCGTCTTCCTATTTCCTCGGTAGTCCTGTCTCCATCCAGTTTGATCTCTCTAGCTCCCTCCGCTCTCTCAGTTTCTGTCCTCTCACTCCGACTAACTGCTCTGAAAAACCTTTATATTCTTTGCATATCCCAGTACTTTATATTCCCTAAGACTGCAGCCAAAGTCTGTTTGTTAAGATGTTTTTATTAAATTTGTGTTATTATTCGCTGGTGTAGAACGCGGCGAAGACAAACCCTGCTCTCGCTCTGTCCCTCTATTACTGTGTGAATGAGGCCGCCATTCCCCTGTTGATTGGTTTAAAGCGTCAGCCTCCCATTGCCATCGATTCAATACTGGGATCCACGACTCGATATTATCTTACCATCCAACACTTGATACAGTCAGAGTTTCAGTCCACTGCGTTACCACGTGTTGTGTTATGAAATGAGATGGTTTAACTGTGAACTAGCACTACTCTTTGTGAGTGTGTGAGTCTGTGTTTTCTTTTTGTGAGTGTTTGTGTGTGTGTGTGTTTTTGAATTTTCTACAGCAGAGTAATTTGAAATGATTATCAATGCGGCAACGTTTCCGTCGCTTTTTTTTTTCCTGTTAGAACAACCATTCATGCAGTTTCAATTGAAGGAAAATACAAACTCTCTTTGGTTTTCTTTTATGATTTTAAAATATGCACAGATGGCACAAATTAAACTACATTTCAATGAGATTAAGTTATTTTACCTTGAATTATTTTACAGAAAAACTGTAAGAAAAGGACTGTAATTGCAAGACCATGCCCCAGAGCAGCACAATTATTTTAGTACATCAACCACTGCATGTTTCTCAGTTGTTTTACTGTTTTATATATAATGCCATAAGGCTCCCGGGGTATCTTTCCATTAAATGATGCTTCCCTCCTTCGTTTTCTGCATCATTAGTTCGACCAAAACATGGCAGCTATAGATCAATGAGGGTGATAAAGTGCTCCTGATGTAATGGGGCACATCCGCACAGCAAAGCCTAATTCACAGTATTTACTGCACTTATTTGACAATTTCTGTACATATGATCACAACCAATCTTATAATACTTTTATTCATTCTAAGTTTGTATGAAAATACTTTTGTATACTTGTAATGTTTTGGGAACTTTTTCGCCGTTTTAGTATACCGGTCTAGCCTTAAAGAAGAGAGACCGGGCCTGCTTTCTGCAATAACCCAGTTAGCTCAGCAGGCAGCACCCAACCTAGCTAATTATTCCAGCTTTATCAGCCTGGTCAGCGATGATGCTTCCATTTGTTAACCAGCTATTCATTTCTCTGGCCTCATGCTCATTACTCCCCCCATCCCCCTCTCCCTGGACAGCAAGGCCATGTGGAGAACCTGAGGTCTGGCATCATCTCTGAGGTTTGTAATGAGATGGCTATCCTATGTCCCCCCGTAGAGAACAGTGCGTGCGTGTGTGCGTGCGTGCGTGCGTGCCTGCGTGCCTGCGTGCCTGCGTGTGTTTGTTTGTGCGTGTGTCCGTGCAAGAGATGAAGATGACTAAATGGATATTCTTTGCGTACAGAATAGTGAATTTCTGTAAAATAGATACCTAAGGCATCATACAATGTGTTTTTGTGTGTGCGTGTGCTTTTGTGTGTGTGTGTGTGTGTGTGTGTGTGTGTGCGTAGTACTTGAAGGTATTTGGTACTTTTTTGGTCTTTTATGTGTCATCGTAAACTATCATCACTATACTCTACAAACACGCTACTCTGCTTACACTCAACTATATCGAACAACTTCCATTTTATCCGTCTTGATACAAATATTTAAGTCCTGCAGTGAATCAATGCAGGATAAATCGTGAAGCGAAGCAATGTGCGGATTGGGACATTCAAATTGGCCGAGAGTAAATCCATCCTATCATTCATTCACTCATGCATGAATTTCATTAACGAAGCAGGAGGAGTCATTCTACCCCCAAACCCTTCGTGTCTGCGTGGAACCCGCGACACCAAAACTTCTGCTCGGTTAGTGGAAGATTTGACACAGTTACAAAAGCATTTCTGGGACACCGCCAAACGTTGCCAAAGTGAAGAGAACACAAGTATATTGACATTGTCACACTCTCTCTCTATGCATCCGTTAGAACAGCTTCTTAAAGTCGATGAAGCCTTTTTATGGATTTTATTTGCTTGACCTTTTCTTTCTCATTGTCGCAACAATAAGGTTTTAAGACATAAGGTGAGGATTTTCAGGCGATACCTTCAGCTCTTAGTGGTTTTTAATGAGACACTCTTTTTCTTCAGGAGCTGATGAAGAGGGACTTCTCATGTCCTTTACATCCTTGCACTCTGTGTGGGCTAGATTTGTTGCCGCTGTTACTTTACACACCTACGCAGCTGATAAAGACAAATGTTTCCCTAGAACTTGGCAAGAACTGGAAAGAAGCACTTTTCTATTAGCCCCCCGCCCTGACGCGCTAACAAGACTTGAGAGTCGCACCGGCAATGAACAATGTGTCGCCTGAGTTTAATCGTCATTCATTCTACACGTCCTTTTTAATAACTTTTATGTTACAGAAGCGTAGATCAATGCACCGGCCAGCAGGGCATGCTTACATCACGCTGGCTCCTCGCAGCTAATCGGTAAGCTGAGCCTGCCACCGGTGTTCTCAAATGAACTCATCCTATTCTCGCCTCTCGCACAGAGTTCCCAGCTCCCACCCCAGAGGGGCTGCTGTTCAAGGAGCCTAAAGCCCGCTCTGATCTGTGATCGGTACCGGAGTCCACACACATAGATCTGAGCGGATCCTCTTTCTTTTTTTCTTTCTTTCACATCTGTCTCACTTTTTTAGTTTTAGCAGATTAAAAAGCATGCTCCACTTTACATAGCGTACGATGGGTTGAAGAGAGGTGGGGATTGAAAAATGGTCGAGGGGAGGGCGAGAAAGAGAAGGAGCGGCATAAAGAGGAAGAGTATATTACAACGGGGAGGGCAGAGATAGAAAGAGCGATACAAGGAGAGAGAGAAGGAGGATTATAAAGAGGAGAGGAGAGATATATACACAGAAAGAAAATATACTACAAAGGGGGTAGAGAAGAGTTAGAGAGAGAGGAGATAGGATATTACAAAAAGGAGTGAGCAAAATCAAATATAGATACAATGTGAGGGAGGGAGAGAAGAGAGAGTACTACAGAGAAGAGACTGAGGATTAATTCACAAAAAGACAGGAAAAACCTGCAACAGAGTTGACTAACGAAGAGGCAGCCGAGACACAGAATGTAAAGACCGGCAACAACAACAGCAAGTAATTAAGATGTTAATAAACCCAAGTGACTTCATATTCCACCAAACATGTGTCCCATTGTGTCACATGTTTTCAAGCCCTGAAACCATGCAGCAGCAACAACACACACACACACTCCTTTAGTTTGTGTGCTTGTGTGTGTGGGTTTTGCATGTGTTTCTGTTTCTGTTTGTGTATGTGTGTATGTGTTTGCGTCCTTTGTGCTTTTGTGTGTGTGCCCAAGTGTGAGTGTGTGTGTCTTTGTGTGCTTTATGCTTATATGTATGAGGGCTAGTGTGTGTGTGTGTGTGTGTGTGTGTGTGTGTGTGTGTGTGTGTGTGTGTGTGGGGGTGAAAAGCCACTCATGCATGTCTGCTGTTATGACAGAGAGACATGACGGATCCATCCGATATCAGTGGGAGGCCAGCAGGAGCAAACCTAGACACACACACACACACACACACACACACACACACACACACACACACACACACACACACACACACACACACACACACACACACACACACACACACACACACACACAACATCAGGAGTGACGGATGGATCGGGCTCTCATTCATCACTCACTCCCTTATTTGGAGGAGCAGCAAGGGGGAGAGAAAACGAGAGTGAGAGAGAGACCTCAACATAAAGCTAGAGAGAGAGAGAGAATGAGAGAGAGTGAGGACAAAAATAATGAAAATAAATGTGGGTACTATGAGGGAAACAAGGGCGAGCGAGAATGAGTGATGTGATTGAAAGGAGAGAAAGTAAAGACAACTATACTTCTTTTAACCAAATACACACGCCATTCACAGACAGGGTTTGTGAATGTGTGAGTGTGAATGTCACCCATTTACTATAAAGTAAATGGGTGACAGAGCCAAATTAAATGTTATCCAAAATATTTAACCTTTTGGTAACAGATGATGTAGTTCAGCCTCGCTCCACCCTAGACTCTCAAATGCCATTTGAATACAAACGAGTTAAACCATACTCAAACTGTACCTGGAAAAAGTTAAAGGCTGATACTTTTCTGAAATGTAAAAAAAAACAGTATTGTGTTTAATGAGGGCTTGCGGTTTGTAACGACTTCATAAGCAGTGACCAATTTAAACCCCAGTTCACCATTTTAAATACCAGCTCACTGTGACATCAACGTGACACCAGTGAACATGGCATCCCCTGCCACTGTTTTAAGCCAACCACAGAATGACAATCAATTGTGTTACCCCAGAATCTGTGCGGCCAGTTAGCTGGGGCGATGAGTAGAAACAAACATTAACAAATGCACCTCAGCCACGATTCAGCGAGGCAGAGAAGTGCTGCGATGCAAAGCCCGGCAAAAATTCACTACGCAGTAGGGCTGGAAAAGAAATGAAACCTAACAGAAACAACTAAAGCAGAGCATGGTGAGTTGACTCTGATTGGATGAGGAAGTCAGCGGCGTGTCCAACCGTGAGTGACTTCAAACGGCTAAGGGGAAACCAAGGGTTAATCCCACGCCTTAAACATCGCAGCACTCATCGACCCCTCTGTTCACCAGACATATGTTGGCAGCGCACTGTGTCTGTGTAGGACATTATAACATATAATCACAGTGACGTAACGTTTAATTAGCTGACATCCATTCCTGTCAAAGCATTCTGTCTGATATTGGTCTGCTATCATTAGATAATAGTTTTATTATGGGCTTTCACTTGCAAGGGTAGAGATGCTGGAAGAGGCCAGCAACAGAGTGATATATGTGAAAATGAGAGTTGGTGGGAGAAGCAGTATTTTCTCAATTGTATCGATTTTACGCCAAACATTATTGCCAACCCACCAAGTGTTTGAATACATTAACCCACCCTAGTGTCTCTATGTGTCAAATTAACAAAATGCTGTCATAAAAAAGTTTTGTATCATTTGATTGATTTCAAGAATCATTTTTTTCATTGCAACGACTGAGTGCCAAACCGAGCCTTTAGGGACCCTTCTGGGTATCCCGTTTTTATGGGCCGACGAGATATTTTATAGGTCAGAGCCACTAAATGAAGCATCCTGCGGTGTATATCGTGCATACATAGACACTGCATAAGGAGATAGCATTTGTGACTCATCGGCGGCATAAGCACTCCTGAAAAACCCGATCAACCTGCATAGCGCTTGCGTAACTGTAGTGTCTATTCATGTTGGGAATTAGCACTTAGCGAGATATTAATGACCAAAATAGGTTGAGTGCTGCCGGGATTGGGAATTGGGTTCTTAACGACTCCAACGACCCTGAACAAGTCAAGCCCTGCTGTTGTTCTGATGGAAACCTCTTTGATAATAGTTTACAAAATGTAACCAGGGGATTGTGTAACTATAAAATAATATCCTAAGTCTAACGATGAAAGTGAAATTGTAATGGGATCAATCCCGCCTCCGGCCAAGTCTACACATTCATCAAAGATAACATCTTAACCCGTCAATTGAGTTCTTAATCAAGAATAGTTTCTGTACGCACAAACACACACGCTAACATGCACACACGCACACACACACAAACGCACACGCACACAAACAGACACACACACACACACACACACACACACACACACACACACACACACACACACACACACAGGGCAATGAGAACAGCTGGAGAGGGTACAGGCGGGGTAACACTGGGGGAAAAGAAGGAGGGAGGGAGGATTTAGATGGAAAGATGGGAGGAGAGAGAAAAAAGGTGCCAGGATTGGGAAGAAGGGGAGAATTAGTGGTTGAGAGAGAGGGAGGGAGGGAGGGAGGGAGGGAGGGAGGGAGGGAGGGAGGGATGTCCTCTGCCCGTGTGTTTGAGGATTTTCCAGCTGAAAGCAGTCCTCGTTCTCTCTCAGCAAGCCTCTCTCTTCATCCTGACCCTCTCCATCGATCCACACTGCGTGTGTGCGCGGACACACACACACACACACACACACTCACACACACGCACACACACACACACACACCACACACACGTGCGCAAACTTTTGCTTTTCGCTCAAGGCCACCCATGTCTACGTCCAAGTTTCTTGCCACGTCAGGATGGAAGGGCTGTGTGTGAGAGAGAGAGAGAGAGAGAGAGAGAGA